>NC_081195.1:53690977-53943477 GCF_902713425.1 Acipenser ruthenus
ACAGGTTTTAGTAATAGTTTTATTTTACTTTCACACAAAGACTTTGCTCTCCATGGTATTTTCAACTGTGGAAACACATGTAAAAACTGTAGAAAAAATAATTTCAATAATTTTTGCATTCTTCTGTGTTTAATCTAATTATGCATCTGCCGGGAGTCCCACATTTTATGAGAAATATCAGTTTCCAGGAAAATTGAATTCAACACGAATCCAGCAAAGACAGCTGTCTGTGAGATATTAGCATTGAGGTTGACAATTTCCAATAAACACATTTAAAAGTGCACTGTAACACAATGCTGTGTAATCATTGTACTATGACAAATAGAATTCCAGGCAGTCCCATGTGTTTTTTTGTTTTTGCCCTCAGATAATTAAATTAGTTTTATAGCAATTTTCATGATTGCAGAACAGAGGGAGACCAACATCAGTTTTTGGCAAACTCTGAAGAATCAGGATCATATTGGCAAGATTACGTCCATGTAATGCGTCCAAAACAATGAGCTCATGCTTTACTAACTGATGCATAACCAAAGAACTTCAACATAGCTGGAATATTTTCACTTTGATGAGATATTAATAGATTCCTTTCAAATATGTTTTTTTTTTTTTTTTTGCATAATTTAATATTGGTAAATATTAAAGCAGTGTGGAATCATATACAGTTTTCATTCTGTAACACTGTGTAACAATTTTTTTTTTTTTTTTTTTGGTTCCTGGGTAGTAAGTGTTATTTCCTAATTGCTTATGCCTCAAAAGTATAGAAAATGGCTATTATTCCCCACAAACTTTGCTTTTGTGACCAGGACAGTGATATTTTGAAATTTACCTATTTTCCAGAACATTCCAGATAGATTCAGTGCTGAGTAAACTTGGAGTAACTTCTAGAACTTTCCAGTAATATAAATAGTAGTATAAATACAGGGGCCTTAAGCCCACCAGTTCAGTTTAGTTCCAGCTGCCTAAGTGGATACATATCTGCATTTTTCTGAGATGGCATCAAGGTCATAGGAGACTTCAAAATGGTGGCATTCCTGATGGGTCTCCAAGGCGGTTTTACCAAGTTTCCCTGCTATCTGCCTTTGGGACAGCAGGGACACCAAGGCGCACTACCACAGGCGGGACTGGCCACAGCGGACCGAGTTATCTGTGGGGAGGAACAACGTCAAGTGGGAGCCACTGGTGGATCCCCGGAAGGTGCTGATGCCACCACTGCACATCAAATTGGGCCTTATGAAACAATTTGTCAGAGCTCTAGATAAGGAGTCGGCAGCCTTCAAGTACCTTCAAGACTTCTTCCCTAAGCTGTCTGAGGCAAAGGTCAAAGCCGGTGTCTTCGTCGGACCACAGATAAAGAAGATCCTGGAGTGCAATGAATTCCCCAAGAAGCTCACTAGTAAGGAGAAAGCGGCTTGGAACAGCTTTGTCGCAGTGGTTCGGGGCTTCCTGGGCAATCACAAGGCCGAAAACTATGTGGAGCTGGTTGAGACTCTGGTGAAGAACTACAGCACAATGGGCTGTAGGATGTACCTCAAAGTCCATATCCTTGATGCTCATCTTGATAAATTCAAGGAGAACATGGGAGCGTACTCGGAGGAGCAAGGCGAGCGCTTCCACCAGGATATACTGGACTTTGAACGCCGCTACCAAGGACAGTATAACGAGAACATGATGGGAGACTACATTTGGGGGCTGATTCGTGAAAGTGATTTACAGTATAATCGTAAATCTCGAAAAACTACTCACTTCTAAATCTTTTGTAGTCATTTTTGTATTACTTTAGTATAAATACGTGTTAATTTGGATTCATATGTTGTTTTTTTCTGACTTTATGGGAACGAAAAGACACAAATTCGCCCATTTTCTCATTGGAAATAGGTAAATTTCAAAATATCACTGTCCTGGTCACAAAAGCAAAGTTTGTGGGGAATAATAGCCATTTTCTATACTTTTGAGGCATAAGCAATTAGGAAATAACACTTACTACCCAGGAACAAAAATTGTGTTACATAGTGTAATCAATCATAATCATCTTATGTGATTTAATGGTTATAATACACGTCTACACATTGAGCCAACCTCTCTGATTAAGTACATGCAGGTGAAAGGCCAAGGTAATATTTAAGTACTTGATGCTGCCCAAGTGTATTAGTATGTTTCCAAGGAAACAGATGTGCCCACTGCTAAGAGATAAGGACAGAGCATATTTTCTGTAATCAATCCCCAGCAAAGCATAACATGTTAAAAATGTGTGTGTGGTCACACAGAGCATTAAATATGTTGCACTTGGTTTCCATATTTCTTTTCCGCAGTGTTTCTTTGGCATGGCTTTCACAATGCTGTTGGTTATCAAAGTATCGCTTCCTCAGCTGGTGGACTGAGATTTTAATAATTTGAAATACCATGTAAGTAGTTTCATGGTAAGCAGTTTTCAGATTTGGTCTCAAGAGTGTATCACATTGTATGTTCAAAGGGATTGTACTCAAGGTAGGAAGTTTGTTTATGTTGGGATTTTTTTTTTTTTTTTACAGCATCGTTTACAGTGTTATATTTTACTGAAATAAATAATACAAGTAATCTTGAATTAAATTGTATGAAAGCTTCTACTAGTTTTGTTTATTTTTTATACTTAAAACATTTCCATGACGCCACCCTTTCATTTTTTAATGGATTAATTCTACAAACCTTCTAACTAAAAGTGGCTGTGTGGCTTTGAAGAGAAGGGGAGTGTGGGGGTGGTAAATTGTTGATTAACAAATCCACAGTTTGTGCTACAAATCTACAGAAAAATGTTGATTCGTCAACGAAACCACAGTCAGTATAATTAAACAGAAATGTGAATCCCATTTTATTACGCAACAATCATTTCAACAATTACAGTATTACATATTTCAAACGTAACACTTAGAAAAGGGCTTGCGGCTTCAGTTTAGCATTTCATATTGTTTGCTAAAAGTAATACATTAACATAATGTAAAAAAAAGTTTTTATAATTACAAATTCATTTCCACATAAACACCCCCTTCTAATTTTTATTTCACATATCTTCTGCACAGGTTCAGGAACAACAACAATTTCATCATCTCTTAGTAAATCTCCATCAATTACACAGACGTTAGATTTAAACATAGTTTTTTTATTTCTTTCATTCAACTGGTGTTCAAACAAGCTTACAGCCCACATACATTTTCAAGTAGTTCTCGAAAACCAATTGCTGGCAATGATATTTAGGTCTACTTCTGTTTTAAGTTTGTCAAAACGATCAATAACTTTACTCTCTGTTCTCTTTGTTTTTTCCATTTTTATTTTTCTAATGCCACTTTCATGTTCTACATCTGAAACACAGTCCTTGCTACTATCTTCACTTACAACAGCACTTTTGTCTGTGTCAGTGGGATTTCAAACTCTGAGGAGCTCGTGTCAACATTCCCACAGTATGAGGGACAACCATTTTAACAGTTTGAACTAAGTGTAACAAAAGAGCAAAAACCAAATCCAATTACCAAATTAACAATCAATTAAATCTCAATATCGAACGGCACTCGAAACAGTAAATTATTTTTACCGATTCAACACTTATCGTTGCTTATCCTTTACATACTTAGGGTTAGTTTCATCATTATAATGTCCATAGCAAGATGTAGGACGACAGATCCATAGAAACTGAAGGTATTACACAACAATACAGAGTATTTAATGTAAGAAAATAATTCCATCCATTTCTCACTTCTTTTAGGTCTTAAATGTGTAGTTTTGAAAGAATAGCACATGTTATAGCACACATGCATTTTCATTTAAAAACATATCTGGTACTACTTTGGGTTAAAGAAAGCTCTCAGTTTCTATGCCTTATTCACAGGTTATCTGCTGACACTTGTACTTCCTGGGTTATTTCTCCTCAGAAATGTCTTATGGCTCAAAGCATATTACTAGCTGAAAGCATGTCAGTCAATAGGGGAAGCACCTGACTGGTTATTGACAGAAAAGAAGACAGTAAAGGGGTGGGGACAATTTTACTCTCCAGGTGTAATGACACAGGAAGTGCAAGACAGTCTAAAATCATGGCTTGAGAACAAAGATTTATTTAACCTAGTGCAGTACCATGTGTTCCATAAAACTTGTTTCCTTCAAAAATGTGCATTTGAGATGTTTAGAATGAATGATTGTGTATGGCGCAGACATTTTATGGAACTATTTTTTTAGCTACAATTACTTTAAGGGAAGGCTGTAGGTTTTGATTGAGAGGAGTGAGTGTGGAGTCTTTCAACAAACCTTGAACAAAGCTATACAGCAATCACCAGGGTGTCTGGATAGCCATAAAGAAACATCTTCTACAAAAGAAAATCAATCTTGAAGAGAAAGATATGGCAAATGTAGCTACATCAAAACTAACTTTCTTATAGGAGATCCTATATCCCCAAAGTGTCATTTTATATCATCATGACACCAAATAATTTAAGGTGACAACAGGCTTCCTAAAGAGGCCGGAAAAACAATGTGCAGTATATATATATATATATATAGACTGACTCAAAATACGTTTCCATTCAATAAGTCGGGTTAGAAAATGCCAGGCAATTACTGCTATTGAATTCATGCAAGACAGTTCCAGGTGGAATGTTACAAATATGTGGGTTTGTGCTTTTAGATTTTATGTATTGTTAGAATCATGACCTGATTAAAAACAGTTTGTTGAAACTCTGGAATGGGGTTGAACAATAGGTGATATCAAATAGGACAAAATTAATTTTTGAGATTTTTTTTTTAATGAAAATACAAACAGTTTTTTGAATGGTTCTTACCAGCTTGAACGTTTAGAACCAATGACAATTGAGCACACACATTTTCTGTTCCTGCTTGGCATACAGTAAGAAATACACTATGCAAAGAAATGGTTTGGTGGTACCAAACTTTCAATTGCCCTATGGAATGATAAACTGCAAGCCCACAACAACATATTGCACAATACCAAAAAACAAACAGGAAAAAGAGCAATTCATGGATTTTCTTTCTAAGACAAATAGTGAAAAAGCGTTTACAATTCCAAATCCCATACCTTTTCAAGCTTATTGATTTCGAGTCTTCATTCGATTCAAGGCAGAGCCCAGAGTAATGTAAAATACTGCTGGACTTTGGTTTTTAAACTCTGATCACTTTAATTATCAATAATATTCTTTAAGGGTTAACATGCTGTCCTGCATGTGAACTGTGAAATGCATGTCACTCTTCACAGGAATAAGAAAATAAATGTTTTCTTGTTACCATCCTATAAAATACAATAGGATGGTCTAATCTCCAAACAAAGCATTTAAACATCTTTTTTCAGTTTAACAATATGGAGAAAGTCCCATATAGGCCTAGCAGTGATTGGTGTTATAACTCAATGGCAGTAAAGTTGGAGAAAATGTAATCTTGAAGCACTTGTATTGCTTAGCTTACTGAAGCAGCATTAGCAATGTCGAACATTGACCCAGAAAAACAGCATTCAACAACAACCGCAAGTTGTAGCACTTCACCACATGACGATTATATGTACGGCACAAGGGGCTGTCAGAGCTGAGTGGAGCAGAAACCTGGCCCTAAACAATAAAATAAATATTAGAAACGGGTGCCCAAGAGAAATCATGCTGAACTATGGCTTGGTTCATCTAGGCTATGCAAAGCCCCAGGTGCAGATCAGGTAACACTACATCCTTTTTAGGAAGTACAGCCTAACTTCACTATAACTACCCCTTCTTATAACAAACACCCATTTTTAATGATCCCAACAGCAATAACCGATTTTTTTCAATGCAAATTAGCCCTATTAGAAAGATCACACACCGGATCAACCTAGATAACGATCTCAGTACTGACTGACACTGAAATTTCTCCAGTGTCAAGTCTGTTATTCTCTCAGTGAAAACAAAGACCATGATTGACTTATTTAAAGATAATGCTAATTCAAAGATTACCTATTGTAGTACGAATCATGCATGACGAATGCAATCATTGCCTGTCAGTCATCTTCACACAAACTGCAACCAGGCAACGGGTGTGAGGAGCATAGTTTTTCATTTCTTTACTGTTTTCTTTTAAACATACCACAGGGGGGGAATGAGTGTTGGTGTAATTTATATATGGAAACGGGTTTGTTTTGTGTGCTTGTAACCAGAAGGTCCCCGGTTCAAATCCCACCTCAGCCACTGACTCATTGTGTGACCCTGAGCAAGTCACTTAACCTCCTTGTGCTCCGTCTTTCAGGTGAGACGTAATTGTAAGTGACTATGCAGCTGATGCATAGTTCACACAACCTAGTCTCTGTAAGTCGCCTTGGATAAAGGCGTCTGCTAAATAAACAAATAATAATAATAGAATGCAAAATAGGATAATGTCTCTATCCTGAGGCAAATCCAACAAACAGATGCTAAAGAAGAGTTTTGTGAAGCAACTGATGCATTTATATACCTTTTATAGATGCAGTCGCATCATGATGACATTAATAAGACAGCAGTCTTGGTAACCAAGGTAACAAACAAAAAGATTAGGTCAAAAACAGCATCAGGAAACTACACTGTAGGAAACAGCTGTGGTAAAATATGCAGAGAACTGAAGTGTGAACAATACTTGTTCTCCAGCTCAGTAGTACATTTGCAAAATACAATTTTTCAGTGCTCTTTCCTAAATAAAAAGAGTACTTTCCTTTTTTAAGAACAGTTTTTGAAGGCATCAGCGAAGAAATGTGTAGGACTGATTTCTCAATCAGCCACGGTGGCTAAAAGATGTTACATGGCACATAGGGCAGGATTTTCAAAAGGTCATAAATGATAACTCAGAAAACTAGTATGTAGCAGTTGTATTGTATTATATATTTTATTTTCATTTAATATTTTCCTATATCTTTTTTATAGAAAAGCACTATGTGTAATTCTTTGCCCGGGCATTCGCCAGCCTACCTCTTTTTGTTTCTGAAAGGTTGGAAAGTATCTACAACGCAATCACCACCACTCCTCTTCTTCCCATCAGCTTGGCATCTCTGCTGTTTTAAGCACAGATTTATATCGCTATGGCACTGAACACTCTCCAAAAAGTCCCAGATTGCCTCGGTAAATATGCAGTAGTCTGTGCAGCACATTTATAGGCAGGAAATTGTGATACTAAGGTGTCTAACAATTATACCCTAGGGGCAATGAAAAGTCGTTCTGCTGTGCAGGCATGATGCATTA
Organism: Acipenser ruthenus; assembly: GCF_902713425.1. Taxonomy (NCBI): domain Eukaryota; kingdom Metazoa; phylum Chordata; class Actinopteri; order Acipenseriformes; family Acipenseridae; genus Acipenser; species Acipenser ruthenus. The sequence goes on from NC_081195.1 coordinate 53,698,180, forward strand.
AGAAACCCTGAACCAAGATACTGTTAAAATCAATTAGCTAGAATGCTACTCAGGTAAGAGCCATTATCAGGCCACAGCAATGCTGCACATTGTATAAAGCAGCACTAATATTAGCATTACAGATAACAAGTTGATGACGAGCAGGCACATTTCTACATTGAAACAGACATCCCATGGAAAATATTTCTTATAATACAGAGGATTTATAGGATGAAGATTGAACACTACTTCATTTACATAGCCTCAATAATAAATATGCAGCTCAATCTAAACCATTCTCCTACAGCTCAGCCCACTCAAGAATTTTCTAGGGAAAAATGAAATTTTACAAAGACAAAGCTTTTTTGTCCATAGCTTTTTACAGACAATGTCAGTTGCTATTGAAACAAAGATGAATTCTTTTTCAGATGCTGAATGTATAATTACTATGGTGCACTTCATGTTATTATTTTATTTAAATTGTTAGAAATGTTACCATACTACATTATCATGTAAGGTTTATAAAAATGTTATAAAATGTGAAATAGACATCTCCACACTTATGTTAACTTAGGTCTGGTAGTCCATGATTATCATTAACCAGGACTTGTAAAACCAGCCAGATTCTTCACACACACAGACATACACTGAATAATCAAATCAACGAACACATAAATGTATAAACACATTTTAAAGACACATTTGTGTTGCAACATATGCTGTTTATTAAAACCAGCAAATACCCTTTTGTGCCTTTGCATGCTGTGAATAATTTTTTGTAATAAGTAACTGATCATACAGATGAAGGAAACAGAGTTTTTGTATTTTAGCCTAATTCCATCCAGGACTTTGCTTTAGTCCATTGCTAGCTTGGCAGACTCACATCCTATACAATCATAACAAATGAATTCAACATGCAGTGATCAGGTGTGGCAGGCCTCAACATTATGTATTGCAATCCAATATCAAAGCCCCTCTGGCAGATAATTTATATTATTTTACACTATGCAAGTAACTCTAAAAGTATTTCCAGTGTCAACTTGTAACATATTTATAATAGAAAACATAGATCTGAAGCATATTATTCTCAATAAACAGTAATAAAAAAGTATTTTTGTACTGCAAATACAATTGGTTAGTTCACAAAAACATTTTGAAATGCTTCCCTCATCAAAGTCTAAAACAGCAGTAGCTTTTTAAATACCCAATTTGTGTATTTGCTGCATGTTACCTTTCAGCTATTATTAAGACGGATGAGTAAATGCAGAATGACTTGGGTGGGGCATTTGTTTCCTGCTTTACATCCCCCAGACACTTGCTTACTAAATATATTGGTATCCCCGAAAAGATATGCACCTCTTATCTCATTTTGAAATCTGTCTTCAAATCCAACGACTGGGTGAATCTCATTAATCGAAATTACACCGCACTGCTAAACTGATGCAGAGTTTACTCAAAAAAAAAAAAGGAATTGTCAGTAAATGGCAGCTCTACTAGTCCCCAATTCAGATGTTTAATTTAGGTTTAAACATACTTTCTTTCCCATACATAGTGCTTGACTCTTTATGGATTATCCTCTAACTCTTCAACTCAGTAACCAAAAGGAGCAAGCCATCCCACAAGTGCATTTATCTTAAATGTTGTTCATGGGGTATTTCTTTTACCTATTTTACCGAAATGTGAAAATGATCATCAAAAACAAACAAAGAAAGCAAAAGATTTTCAGGAGCAAGCCCCCGTACAACAAGTGTAGTGATACAACAAATGTAGACCATTTATTACCAATGCAGAATAACAGGCTGTTAGTGCTGAGATGTTTCAGTGGTGACGATTATCTGCTTATTAGTATGTGACTTGTTTTAGAAACAGGTTCATAAACATAAAATTCCTTTCTTTATACAAAAGCATTCGTGTTACCACAAATGTATACAAAGCTCAGCGGAATAATACAAAACATTTCTTGAGCACTCTGAGAGGGCAATGTGTGAGTCATTTTAATCTACTGCATCAAGTATAAAACACAGCAGAACCCTGCAGCAGGGTCTAAAATGACCATCAAAATCACCAGATTAGAATATGAGAGAGTATTTGGTATTCCCTGTTGCAAGTCACAGAAAATACATTGAAATCCTATCCCACTTCACAATACCCCAAATCCAACAACCCTGCCCATACCATGATGAACTGTGCCAAATACATGTGTGGTTCTGGTGATACTTTTGATTCACAAATTTCCCCATTGTCGCATTATAACAAATGGTTTAAATACATAAGCAACACGCTGTACTTTTTAGATATAACATTCATATTTTCACCCCCCCACCCCCAGTGCACATAAAAGTCTAAAATAGATAATGAAGTTATACATTGACTTGTGCAACACACATATGCATTTTTAATTCATTATGCACGTGGTATATTGTATGAGGAAGGACTGACAATTACATTATTAGCGAATAAGAGTGCAAAAGCTGGATGCTGGAATGCATTGATAATGGAGTTAATGGCAACACTACAGATACTGTAGACCTGAGAGGACCACATTCATCCATCCAGCACTGTCACCTTTGAAAACACCTACTTTATAAAGAAAGGAATATGTGCTAAAATCCCCTGATCTGACCACTTTAGCATTGATTGAGATTTGACTAGAAGCAGTCAGCCATTCTAACATGTCTATTGTTAGTCCACCCACCAAAGGCTACAATTAAGCATGTTTGTAATAATACCAAAATAATAAACTGTATTTTAATTCCTTTGCCTCATATTAAGTAGAATAATAGTTAGATGGAGATACTGATACTTTTGTATATACTTAACATCTGCTACAGATTTTAAACATTTTAACACCTTTATAATAATCGGCTGCTAGTTTAATGCTCAGTCTTGCTTAGAATATTGCAGCATTGTTTCTGTAGCCCCCAAAATTGCAAATGGAGCAGGTATGTTAATAGTGCTACCTCGCTATTTCACAACTCAAAAATTCACAAATATGGTTAATTCATGGTTAGGCTATGTCAACAGTAACATGTTGTGTACTTTACTTTCAGCATAAGGGCCCTTAAATGCACATTGTGTTAATGTGTATGTCAGACAGTGAAATAAAAAGGGAGCAATGTATATATAAATAATTATTATTTAACAGTAGATAGTAATGAGTGTGTATTATAGCTACACATACCACACACAGGTAGTGGTGCAAGCTTAATATAAATGTATACTGTGATATCCTCTATTGTTCTTAACAACAAGTGGTTGTACTTGTATATTGTTTCATAATAACATAAACAGGAACCGTTTGCCTATTCTGACTGCAAACTTTTTTTTTTTTTTTTTTTTTTTTATCAGTCCAAACAGGATCAGTAAAATGTGAATGACTTTAAGGTGGTATAGTTTAGACTTCAACTGAAATGTGTACTAGGCAGGTGTACTTATTTCCTTCTGGGCCAGGGCTCATCCTCAGAGATCTTAATGTAGGTTAATATATTAGCAAGCTATTTTATCTGAAAGCTACTTTACACTCCGCTCCTGATTCAGTAAAAAAAAAAAAAAAAAAAACACTAAATCCTAGAATTCTAAAATAAACCAAATCAGACACACTACAGTATATACAAATACATAATACACAGCCTGTTAAACAACAACAACAACAACAACAAAAACATCTTAAAGCTGACCCTTTGTTAAACTCCTCCCCTTGGTGATGGGCAGCTGCTCCCTCTACTAATCTTAGCCTACAGAGCTTTAATAAAGAATAATAAAACAGAGCCATTTAGAAGAACACACATTCCGTTTCTTCCTGTACCCCTTTATTGTCCTGCACCACACATTATATTACAAATCACACAATATACAGTTAGACCACTGCCTAAACTACAGCATTCCTGACAGTTACTGTATTCAAGATGCAGTGCCCCACAATCAAGTTCAGTTTTATGCTAAAATACAATATAATTCCTTGGTGTTTATTGACTACATTATTCCATAGTTTAACCTCATGTGCCCTCTTTAAAACAAACATTGTAGTTTGTTTATGTTGCTGATGTCCTTACTGTTAAACATATAAAATATATGTTTAGCAGTAAGGACATCAGCTTCTTCTCCTGTTGAAACTTTACTGACAACTCTCTACAGGGAATGTGTATAGAGCTGCTTTATACATGGGCTTATAATGTGTACAAACTATTTTTTAAATATATATATATATATATATATATATATATATATATATATATATATATATATATATATATATATATTCAAATATGGGGTATGGGATCTTTATTGGTTGAGTATGGACTTAAATCAACACTGTATAATTAGGAAGTATTTTGTGAAATAGAGACATAATTAAAATGAATTAAAGAAATCTTTGCAATAAAGAAAAAAATACATAATCTACAACATGTAGATTACGTATTTAATCATGTGTTCAATTTTAAGAGGACAGGGACTCGCACAGATGAACACAATGTATATTGTAAGATTCTCTTTGTATTGTATAATATACAATCTCTGTAGAACGGCACTTAAATGTTGTATATGCAATTCAGAGATAAGATAAACATCTAAATGGTAAACATTCAAATACATTTTGAACTATAGTTCTGTAAATTGCTGTATTTGTATATTTAAAACTGATAAATTAAATTGTGTAAATCATTGTTTTACTTATTTGTGTTAAACATACCACTACGTATGTTTACTGAAATATATACTCTCCAGTATGCTATCAAAATTATATTTTGTAAAGACCAATAAAGGTATCATAAGTGTTCATAAAAAAGTGAAGTTAAAGTAAAAATACAGCCCTGACAGGAAGTACCAACCACACACAAGATATGAAATGGTGTTTCGTTATTAATGTGTGGAACTGGTGACACATTTCCTATACAGTGCTCTTTCAGCTAACAACAAAAAAAAAAAAAATAGCGGAAACACACATGCAGTGAAGACACTTAGGTAGGCTCAGAATTACTGCAAGTCACAGGAGGATTTCAAACTTGTTTAACTAGTTTTGGATTCCTATTTTGACTTCAAACTTAGGCTTAATAATAATAATAATACTAATAATACTACTACTAATAATAATAATAATAATAATAATAATAATAATAATAATAATAATACAGTTGTACATATTAAAACTGACAATCACATATTATAAAACAGTAAACCTCAATAAGAAAATTGCCTTTTAAAATGTTCAACCAAAATGATTTCAGAAATATAATATAGTGAGCTGTTTAACTGAATGCAATATCAAGAAAGGGTCATTGTTTTTCAGCAGTGGAGGAACGACAGTTGCGAAACTGCAATTGCTTGTTCCTGCAAAAAAGAGTCATGCTTCTAAAAAAACAGCACAACTTGCCTTCAATAAATTAAACAGAATTAAGTCAAACTGCAGGGCCTGGTGATTTGTGAAGGGTTAATGAAAATGGAGTGCTTCATAGCAGCCACCAGAAGTCAAACACATAACTGTATAACTTAACATTGTACTGTAATACACTGTTTTCATTTGGGTTAACCATAACACCAGCCTTTATAACAGTACACCAAATCAGCAAAAAACCTCTGATATCAGCTCAGTATCTGTCAAGACTGTAGGCTTTAAACATATCCAGCTACAAGAAAAACCTTGCTAAACCCTACCATTAAATGTTCCACATTACAACTTCCATTCTTATTTCTGCTCTACCGACAAAACAAATCTTCAGTAAGCAGACATTAACAAAGCCTACCTTAATACTTCCCAGCCTTTCATTGGATCCAGATCGGAAATTATAGAAACCATTGTTAACTAGCAGCACAGGGGGGTGGAAGCCTGAACAAAAGCAGCGAGTGCTGTACTTCGTCTGCAAATGACAACAGCCCAGTCTAACTCGTCCTACTTCTCTGGCTGATAAGCACTTGTCATAGCTTACTTCCGCCCCCAGAATCAATCCTGCACTATATTGCTTTCTAACCTTGGCTTAATTTCTCTGCCCCTACCTTTTAAAGCCCCTATAATCTGCTCCATCTGATCAAATGTGACCTTTATCTTAGTGTATCTCACTTCATTCCCAGTGCCACTCTCTGTGAAATCTCTCTTTATTAACACCGTCCTCTTTGGCTTTCATGGAATAAACAGAGAAACATCCAGACTTTAGCAGCAGCAGTATTTTACAGATCACAAAAAAAGGCTTCTTGTTTTCAGTTGGGCAGTGTTTTTGTCCTGCAGTTTCACTTCCTTTTTTTCTGAAGATTTAACAGTTTCATGTTGTGTAATCTACCTTGTTCATATATTTATATTTTCTCTTAAAAGTATACTATACTTTCACTGATAGATGCTTCCCTGTCTTCTTTTTCCTTCTGTGTTGCAGATATATCGTGTTGGATCGTTGTCATGGCAAAGCATTTATACTGGACTCTCCTTTCTGTTCAAGTGCTGAAGAGGACAGTATTATACTTAGTAGACTGGTCTAATTTTACAAAAGTTGAGTTTTCAAGTTCTTGTTTTATGTTTTATTTTTATTTTTTTTATGAACAGACCTGTTCTGTCAACAACCTGCAAACTGTGTCATTTAAAACAACCAGAAAGAATAATACCCTTTCTGTTCACCACAACAATATGACTTTATTTGGTACCAGCAACAATGGAAAAACATACATGTGTCTGTATTTGTCTGTGGAAAGACAATGGTTATACTGCATTTTACAGTATACTGTACAGCCATCATAAAGCATATATTAAGTGTGTCACAAAATAATCCCATTTTAGTTTCTGCCAGGCAATCTCTGAGAAGGGGTTATTTTTAAATTGTAGACCTTTTAGTAGAGTTTTTTTTTTTTTTTTTTTAAAGCAACAGTATACTAACACTTAGGCCATTTGAAAGCCCAAATTATAAACAGCACCAAAATGAAGTCTACCTTTTAGTGTAAGTGCCAAATCATGTTTAAGATGATTTTACGACCACTTATATGTAAGAGGACTTGAGCACTTGAAAAACCATGTTGCCGACCTCTTACAGTTGGCCACTTCCTATTAATAACAGGTCTACAGAATGGAGATGGCACTGCTTCCCCTCAGAGGTTTTTTAGTCATAACGTCAGGAAGAATTGGGATATTGGCATGGAGCCAGCACTATTGTGTTCTATTATTCTGTAAGTGGATTCAATTCAATGATGCAGAACAGTCGGGTTATCTCATTATGAACTGACTGCTCTGCTCTAAGACACAAGAAACTGTATAAGGGTTGAAATGTTTGATTTCTTAACTGTAAACAGAGAGACAACGAGAGGAGCTGGTGAGACTCAGAGCTTTGTTTGGCTTTATGTTGAGAGAACAGCCACTCAGTCGTAAAATATTTTCTCTACTGTTTGGGATTCAACAATTCCCTGTCATCAGTTTTTTTGTTAAGGAATTTTAGTTAACTGCATTTCTACTGTTTTTTCCCCCCATAATTTAGGATGTCCAATTATGTACCCTCACCACAGCAGTTCAGTAACCAAGTGTTCAGTAACAGAACCACATTGCAATTTAAAATGTCCGATTACAATTTGTGATCATTATTTTTGGAGAAACAAGTGGCACTGTCATCATGGAAAACCCAGAGGAGACTCTAGAATGACTCTCTAAACATTACTTAAAGGAATATTTTACAAATTCACTGTCAGGGTGGAAGACATTGCCTCTAGTGATCATTTTTATAATAGCCTCATTACACAAAATCCACTTTGTTCGGGCTTGCTCACAGATAGTCTGTGCTATTATTATTATTATTATTATTATTATTATTATTATTATTATTATTTATTTCTTAGCAGACGCCCTTATCCAGGGCGACTTACAATCGTAAGCAAATACATTTCAAGTGTTACAATACAAGTAATACAATAAGAGCAAGAAATACAATAACTGTGCTAGAGACTATTAAACAATATCAATGAATGCGGAAACTGTAATAAATGATGATTATGAACATATTGGAAATGAAACACGAAAAAAAATCAAATTCAGTGGGTATAAAGTGTTCGTTTAAGCCTTTTTTTATTTTTCAAATAGGATCGGTCACAGCATCTGTGATTTTGGTCTCTTTTACCTCTTTTACCTGGTCGTTACACCACTTACAACATTAAAGTAGTTGAAGGTGTTACATCGTTTGAATACATTTCATTTTTGTTAAAGGCTGCAAAGCTTTAATCTTTTTGTTCTTATTAACAATGAATTTGTTTTACATAGTCTTAGATCAGATTTCTCTTCTATCCCCGAGGCTTAGGAGCTTACCTGATTCAGAAACCACTTTGAGATCAGAGAAAGCCATGTCTTACGTTTTTCTAATCATCTTGTAATTATTTGGTAGACTGATAGTGTCTCAAGAACATTAACTTGCAATTTGGCATTGTTCCCAACAGAATGGGTGAATATATGTGTCATTTAAAATCAGTATCACTCACTTTTTTATTATGTAGTCCAAGGTCACTCCTCAACTGAGAAATTGGACGTAATTTATGCCCTGTTTTAAATTAGTGCAGTGTTTTTAAAGTGAAAAACAATGTTAATGTTACAAAAAGATACAACTAAACTTTGAGTGATGGATTCAACTAAACCCTCTTTGTAGTTATATGTAAATACTACATTTAAGTAAAAAAAAAAAATATTTTAATTATTATTAGAACATTTATTATTTAAAGCACAGTGTAAACCATCACATACTATTTTGCTATCATTGATTATACAGTACAATGATGCATGGTTTAGCAATCTGCTGTACAGGTACAGGTAATTGGATGTTTGTTTTTTATGCTATTTAAGATTACTTTTCTTAGGATGTACAGTACAACAGAGCTAACTGAGACAGTACAAGTCAGTGAATATAACTTAACATTTATTTCACTCACAATACTATTTAATTAGGGTTACCATATGGCTCCAGATTAACCGGACGCTTTGAGACAGACCGGGATTTCAAAATTCCCCCTAAATTGAAAGTAATTCACGTATAAATGAGCTCCACCTTTGCTGAGATTAATCCTGCTGTGGTGGAATTGCATGGGCGCAGCAAACAATTCACACTGATCAGCTGCTTCTGATCAGATCTTAATGAACGAATAGCTAATTTATCGATAGAGCAACGAGATGATGATGCGATTGTATCTGCAGAATAATATGGGCGATTGAATTTTAACAAACAGAAAAAAATAGCGACTGGCTGCAATTCATTCTTAGTTTAATACAATTATTTGACGCGCATGCGGGTATTTAAGCACCATTCTTAATTGTAGCTAAGGATGGTTCATTTACACCTTCATTTATTTCAATTTAGGGGCAAGTTTGAAATCCTGTTCTGTCTCACAGCGTCCGGTTAATCTGGAGCCACATGGTAACCCTAATTTAATACAGTAGTCAGGGGTGTGCAATTCGTATCGCCAGACGCCCGGGACAACAAGATTTGTGTGAGGGACAAGTTTTTCTGTTATACTAACGTCGGACAAATAGTTTATTTATTTATTTTTCCTATGTTCGTTCTGTTGCTAGAAAGACACTCCGGGTATATTTTTAGTGAGCCACGCAAGTTTCTGAAAACTGAATTGTGGAAGTTTAGTACCTACACACATTTTTTAAAAGTGTTTACGTCCCACCCCGATCACTTCTGATTAACTAGCTGTGGGAAAAGCTGACCTTCTATTGGTTAAAAAGAAATACAGAAAGGGCTGCCAAGAGAGCCTCTGGCAAGGCACAGACTAATCTTTTAAATGTACGGTATTATTTAAGTTTTTTGCAAATTAGCAAATAAGTGATGCTGCTTTCTTAATGCATGATCCTGACATTTAAATGCAGCAAGTTACAACAACAACAAAAAACACTATAGTCGCTAAGGTGTGGATTAGAAAAAATCGTGTTGTGTTTTTTTATAACATTAATTCTGAGTCAACTTTGTGGTCAAGCGTGTACAGTACCGGTACTTGTTGGGATGTTTAAAACAAACAAAAAAAAAAAAAGTTAAGTTTACTGTTTAGAAGCATTTTAAGACCAACTTTTTTTTTCTTTTCGATTTTAGTGTTGCTAACCTAGTTTGCTATTTACCATATTTACATATTGTATAGATTTAAAACGCTATATTAAAAAAATACAACTTTTTTTTCTAGATTTGAACAGAAGCAATATTAGTTATTTATTGGACAAGCACAATCCATCAAATTGTGAAACTATTATCTGTACAATATGTTATTATTTTTAAATTAAATAGACTGTAAATCTGAGGGCAGTGTGTATGTATTAATTCATTCATGTATTTTTTTTTTTTTGTGAGAGTAGTGCAGAGAAAGAATGTTGTCCACCCAAAAAAAATTTAGCCATCATGGGACAAGATGTTAGATGAAGAAAAACAGCTGTTAAATGTTGTACACTGTTTTTTTTTTTTTTTTTAAAGTATATAACAGAAATAAACTAAAGAAAAAACATATTTTGTCTTTGCAGAATTTGATGGAGCCTATTGTAAATATTGCATGCATTTTGGTAGAAAAACAGTACAAAATGCAGAGAAACTTGACAGATTATATATACACAAGACCTTTAACAATCTGTGGTTCAGCAGTTACAAAACTGAAAGAATGTAAAGAAAAATCACTCCACATAGCAGCAGTAATAGTTGGCAATGATTTTGTATCTGTGATGCAACAAACTAAAACACCTGTACGTCAGGAGTTGGATTCAGCTTAAAAAAAACAGACAGAAGCTATTTTTATATTTGAATAACTCCCGAGTATTGCTTATTATTGTTGTACTCTTAGTATGTTACTTAAATTTACTAGCAAATGTGTTCCAAACTGCACTGAAAGGAACATTTTCTTAAAGTATTGTAACAAGCGGTGGTCTCCGTTTCCTCTCAAACGAACAGACAGCAGACAGGTAGCGAAATCAACTCAACTTTATTTTGAACAAACTCTAAAGGTCCCTATCGGCTAAGACCCACGCCAATAAAATGAAAACTCTCTGTTTCTTGTATCTCCTTTTCAGTTTCTCTATCTCTCCGCGCACATTGCCGCTTCCAGCTCTCTCTCTCTCTCAACCACACACTACTCTTCTCCTCCCCCCTCGACACACACCCCCGTCATGCACACCCACCAATCCTTGCGCTCTACCAGCCTGCACGCCCTCCTGACCTGGCATAGCGCAACATAACCTTGGCTACGAGGAGGTCTGATTGGCTAACTATACACAAGTCCTGCCCCCCCTGGCGTGGGCTCCCTTCACAATACACAGAACACGAACAAGACACACAACAAACACATGTCCCTTCAATTTGGCCAGGTCGCTACAGCATGTTATATATTTGCTGAGGTCAGGGAACCTTTTGTGTATTTTGAAGAATTTAGTGAACCTGTCAAGTTACAAGTGTCGCATCCGGTAAAGGCGCTTCGCGTGGAGCACAGGATGTGCCCTATAGCCTGGAGGTCGCAGGTTCGAGTCAAGGCTAGCGCCGTCTGGGTGGGGAGAGCTTAGGTTGGCCAGGCTGTCCTCGGCTCACCGCACACCAACGACCCCTGTGGACTGGCCGGGCGCCTGCGGGCTTGCCTGTAAGCCACCCAGAGCTGTGTTGTCCTCCGACGCTGCAGCTCTGAGGTCGCTGCATGGTGGGCCTGCAGAGTGAAAAGAAGCAGTCAGCTGACAGCACACGCTTCGGAGGACAGCATGTGTTCGTCTTCGCCGCTCCTGAGTCAGCGCGGGGGTGGTAGCAGGGAGCTGAGCCTAAAATAATTGGCTATTTCAAATTGGGAGAAAAACGGGATAAAAATCAATTGGTGACTGCTAAATTTAAAAAAAAAAGTTATATTCTACTCTTTTGTGTGTGTTTTATGCGACAGGGAGGGGACAAATAAAGTTTTTAAGAAGGACAAATAGATATTTTTTTCAAAAAATGCACACCCCTGCAGTACAGGTAGAAATTCAAGCAACTACAGTGTACCAGGAGAAAAAAATGCTGGTCAACAATTGGTTATGCTGTTTCACAGGAGCTTTACTGACTATGTCATCTTCCAGGGGACACCAAGTTCATAACCCAATCTTTTTAGGTTGTAACAAGATTTATTTTTTTTTTATAACAAAAAGCTTTATCGAGATACAGTTTGTGTTTGTGTGTGTCGAAGGGTATGTATATTACTGTTGCACATTATGTTATAGTATTGTTGCACAGGAACATCTAGCATTTGAGATTTGTATCTCATTCACAGAGCTTACATGAGCAGGAAACTTTCTCGAAGTCAGATAAGTTGGCCCTATAAAAGGGTTTAGGTTTAGTGAAAACATGGTCATACTTGTTTAGCTGTACATTTGAATTACTCATCTGGCCAACACAAGGGTTCAAAAAAATGAAGAGAAATGAAAAATGAGAATGTTGCAGTCTGTAAAGAAACTATTCTTTTTCAAAATAAATAAATAGAAAAGTTTTAATTTCATGGTAATGAGTAACAGACACGATAGTTTGGCATAACTGTAATGCTAGAGAGGGGTCAATTCATCAAAACGAAATCCCTTTTACAGCAGTTTATTGATCCTTTCTGTCAATTGTCAGAAGTGTTCAATTCAATGACACATATTTGCATTGAAATACATGAAAAGCCAAGTAATTGGAACATAGAACAACAAGCAATGTTTGGTTCAGAGATAAATCATTTTTATATTTCTTGCACCGTATTTCTAAAACAGTAGAAAGTAAATCCATCTTTTTTATGCACAGCAGGACATGCACAACAAAGCACAGGAAGTCTTTGTGCTGGGTTTTCTCCAAACAAATATTGTGATAGTCCTGTCCTGAAGAGAGAAATTGAAGTCAGTTCAATAGAAGTTACCTGAAACCACAATTACCATGGGTGTTTTGCTTTTCCTTTTGTAGTTTTAGGTGATTACATCATCTTTCATAGACTTTCTCTTTTCTTTCTGCCTGGTTTCACTTTGTTATAAACCATCTGCAGAATAAGAGTATGGTTGTGTGTGACACATATAGTAAGCATTATTAACACTAAATGAGCTGCCTGTTACCACATCGTAAATAAAGGATTAACAAAGACAGATGCCAATCTTAGCATGGCAGTAACTGCAGGATAACCTTCAGCATTGCAGAATGCTATGGCATATATTTTATTTGTATGGATGTGATACCATTTGGATTAAACATACAGCATACAGTAGGTGTAGAAAGACAGGCCAGCTAAGAGAATTTGAATACTGAGTTTAAGATTTAAATTAACCCTAAGCCTAACCCTAATTGAAAGAATGTTGTACAGTTTTACATTGGCCCGTCTTTCTGCATCAGTTAAAGAGTGTGGCCTTACTTGGTCCTGGTATCAGGTGAGTTTGATTTTCAACTACAAATAGGAAACGTACGGCCTTACGACAAAAATATACTATAAACAGGAAAATGTGTAGTTATCCGTCACCAGCAGGGTCCAGCATAAGAAATCTACCGATAAATTAAAATAATGTAACACAATATACTGAGTATTTTGTGCACATAAACACACAATGGATGCATGCTTAATCTGCTCCTACCTTGTCTAAAATAAAAAGACACTGTTTAAAATCACATAGCTTTGTGCAGTGTTTTTTTAGCTATTCCAATTCATCGAATAAATACACTCTCTATGCTTTTAATATCTTTACCCTTTATTTCAGAGTAAGTAAATATTTTTTACATAATTTCAGTGATTTGTTTTCAACAGTTGATAAAAGTAATATGTCATTTTTTTTTAAACAAAAACCCATTCAAAAATTAGAATGGAGAAAGGTTGTAATTTAATCCTGCTGACTCAGGCAAGCAAATTGTTGTTGGATGCTAGAATTACAAAGCAGTGCAGAAAAAGTAAAGGTGTTTCAATGCTGTAATAATAATAATAATAATAATAATAATAATAATAATAATAATAAATACATACATCATAACGATTACGATTTTTTTCAAGTAACACAAACATTTTATGAGAAAAACACTATTTAGCATATGATTCTATAGCACATGGCAAATACATTTTAAAAAAGTCACTTCTCCACCTGTCTTATTCTGCTTAAATACCAAAGTAGTCATGAGTATAACAAATTACCAGTTTCCACAACAGCCTATATATATATATATATATATATATATATATATATATATATATATAAAACCTATAACGGTTTTACATGCAATATATCCAGAGTAGATTTGAGAAAGATGTCATGCATTGCATATCACTATAGTTTCCAAAAACCATGTTAATAATGATTAGACATTAGAATCTTGCCCTGTGTAAATTAAACACTTACAAGCTGTACTCACTTTCCTGTTCATTTTCTGATAACTAATTCACAAAGTAAAGACAAGGTGCATATGAAAGGAGCTAGAGTACAATTACATTGTAATGACTTATTGAACAGTATATATGCAGCACGCTGTAACAAGCAGATGTTATGTTGTATCACATACCAGTGCCTAAAAGGGTTCATGCCTGCAATAGAAAAACTTGGCCCGGAGGCATTCTAGAAAATGAAAATGATTCCTTGCCTGTCAAAAGATTCCAACACACCTGTCCTGAAACTCATTTTCTGCTCTGTAACAGCAAGTACTGACAGCGCAGGCCACTAGAGATTTGCAAATCCTTGTTAAAGTTTTGCTGACTTGTCAATTATGCCTTTTCACCAATAAAGCCTTCTGAGTTTAAGCCTTCAAGCATCCATATCCTCTAGTTTGGCCAAAGTATGTACAAATACAATTGAAATTCTTGGTCAGGTAGCAACAAGCCTCCCCAGGTCAAATATGGGCTGCAACACAGAAGATGAGATCCATAAAAAAAGACTGAAAAAGTGCCTTAAGCTTTTTTTTTTATGCAGTGGCCTCATGAAAGCCTTCTTCTCAAACTGAAATCCAGGAGGCCATTGTCTAAATAAAGCTTATCTTTTACAGAGTGGTCTCAATTTGGGAGTCCCATGTTAAACCATGATAAAAAGCCCTGTCCCTTTTCTTCCCTTTTTCTTAAAAGCAGCAACCCCAGCCTCTTGCCTATACTGTACCTACTGCCTCCCCTTTTAAGCAATGATTCATTGAAAATACATTCCAGGCCTTTCAACCAGCTTTGCCTTCCTGCAGAGGCAGTGCTCGGAGCCAAATGTTTTAGTACTGGCAGAAATAGTTAAACTGGAAAACTGTCAGTCTGCCAAAACGATTGCTTTGGTGATAAACTCATAGTACATTCTTTAAAGAAAAATAGTTCTCGTGAAACTAAACTTGCAGAGAACAACCAGCAAACATGGGTCTGACAAAGGCATTATTAAAATCTTAGCTAAACTCTTTACTGCAGACACATGCTTTGCTGAGTTGTAGATAAGCCTCATCTGTTTTCAGACATTCTTTTTTTTGTACTGTTCCGCTCCCCAGAATTCAGAATATTTTATGCATCCATACATACATACAGAAAAATGCTTAACTGTAGTATTTCCTCAGCTTAACAATTTGTCAGTGCCATATTTTACCAGCCACATGAATGTTATACAAGCACTCAGACTTTGGTTGGAGGAAGGGTTTCCCAATACTGTTCATTCCTGTGGATCAGGAATCTTATACCATTTCATAATAAAGCATACATTCTGAATCCACTGAAAAACATCAGCATGGCAGCTTTTATTTGACAGACATAGATCAGTTCAAGCTCTTTTTGTTGTTTTTGGTTTTTAGAATGCCTTAGTTTTTCCACTGAACTTTCTGCTCAAGAATATTGAGCACTTTTAATAAACGTGACGTTTACATCTTCTTGTCCTGATGAATTTTACCTCATTGTTGACAAGTTGAATAATTTGTATACCAGACTGTAACTGAAACTCTGAATGAAGGCACTAGATGAAAAGTTTCTTGACTTAGTTTCACCAAGTTTTACCTTTTCATTTATGATCGAGTGTTCTGGAAATTAGGAACAGACAGTAAAAATCTCATATTTATATGCAGCATAGAAAATGCGATTGCTGAAAATATGTTTTGTCAGGATGTTAGATTACGCTGTATTTTAAATGACTAGCTTACGAACACATTAATATGAACCTACACTCTTTATAAACCAATAAAAGGGTATAAGAAAATAGAACTGCATGTAATTTGCTAAACCTTACCTTTATTAGTTTTATTTTAAAAATATCTATAAATATGTTAATTTATTTTTGTTAACAGGTAGTTATTTGTTAACATCTATGTAGTATAAAAGTTTCCTATAAAATAAAGCACAACTTGATATTATCATTTACCCAGAACTTGACATTAGGAGCTGGTATTAAATATCATGATGTAAAAGTGTCTTGCCTTTTTCTACAGATGATCACAATTTGAACAACCACAGAAAATAATAATACATTTATTATTAAGCAGCAGGTTAAGTGGTCTATTTTGTTTTTGACAGCTCTTTGATGGCAATGTTAAGCTGTACTGTGGTCTGTACTATAAGTTCAGCATTTTGTATACCATTTGTGTTTAAACAAAAAAAAACTTTATAAGATGTCTAAGGATGTGTCTCAATACACAATAAATCTACTTTCTAATAAAGGAAGTAATGTGTCACTGGAAAGGTCAGTATGTTCTTCCAACTTTCAATTTAAGTGCTAAGAATGTAAACTCTGTACAGAGAAGGAGCCTGTGACTGTGCTGACTGGGCAAAGCTTTCGAAATTATAGGACTGGTTTCTAAAAGCGTTTCCATTGACCCTTGTTTAATAAAAGCCAGAGGCACATTGTCATGTTCATAAGTTCCTATAAATATGCCTACATGATGGCACCCCTTTGAATTACTATGACCTTGGGTGGTTCAGTTCAATGAGAGGTTAGTCCGATATTGTAATTGCTGCTTAGCCTATAGATATGACACAATTACCAGAAATAAACTGTATATACAGCTCTAGAACTGGTTTAAAAACCTAATTTGAACTCTGACCTTACACAAGCAGCTTCAAATTACAAGGGGAGAGGGGAGTCATACACAAGTCTCATAACTCACAAAAGCAGGATTATTCTGAATTTAACCTCAACAAACAGCAAATTGGTCATTGTTGAAATATGTGTGCTATACAAATGTTTTTTTTTATTATTTTGTTTTTCACTAAAAGCATTTACATTTGCTTTAAAAGTAGACGTACAGCAAAAACCTGTCTACAAATTGCACCTGTGTATAAGCTGCATCTCCTTTTTAGGGCTAGTCATTTTAGAAATATATATTTTTTTGTAATAATTGTACACATACGTACATTACTGTTTACATCTTCATTCATGCTAAACTACTTAATAGTACTAAATAAACAGGCATCAATCCAGTTTAATCCAAACAAGTACATTAAACTTATTCAAATAATAATAATACAAAAAAACTACAAATAAAAAATAACTGAAACTTGCTGTCCTTAAATCATTTGGTGGCCCATCACAATGGGCATATAAGCCTTACCTCTATACAGTATGAGTTGCATGTGCATATAGTTGCTCCCTTCCTCCAAAACTGCCAAGACAATGTACATATACACCAAATTCTACTGTAGTCTTCCAGCAACTGGGTTGTAAGTGATTGAAAAAGGTATATGAATGGATGTTACAAATAAACACAGATTTTACACATACATTTAAATAAATGCATTGACTCTTGTCTATGTGGGTGGAATGTACTCTAGTTTCTTATGATGACTCAGTAACTAAGTGAATTTACAGACATGATAGCTAAGAGAGGTTTATGTCAAAATCCCCACCAGATCATGTCTATAACTTTATACTTTGGCAAATGCCTTAAATGAATTGCTTCGAAACTGCCAAGAACAGCATAAACTCGAGGGACAACTGTCCATCTGTTTCATGTATAATGGAATTTGTCATGCAAATAATTTTAGAATATCAAGATGGCTAGTTATCGGTCACCTGCAGGGTTCATCACAAGAAACTGTTAAATATGACAAGGGACAGTTTGTCCTTTTGTGGGTCAATTGTGAGTCTATTTCTATGTAAATATATATTTTTACATTTAAGTGGTTGAATACAGCTTTAAAAGCTACACATGGTACAAATGCTCCTAATTCGTCTGTACCTTTATTAAGCCTTTTACTTTTAGCAGGTGTTAAAATGGCATTACCGTTTGATGATTGTATAGGATTATAGGAACTCCCTGCCCACTTCTAAACACAGCAGAGTGGAGTAGTGGTTAGGGCTCTGGACTCTTGACCGGAGGGTTGTGGGTTCAATCCCCAGTGGGGGACACTGCTGTTGTACCCTTGAGCAAGGTACTTTACCTAGATTGCTCCAGTAAAAACCCAACTGTATAAATGGGTAATTGTATGTAAAAATAATGTGATATCTGTATAATGTGAAATCTTGTAACAATTGTAAGTCGCACTGGATAAGGGCGTCTGCTAAGAAATTAATAATAATAATAATAATTGGGTGAGAGGCCTGAAAAACAAAGAGGTTATTAAGTTTACAGAACTGCAGCATACCCTGTATTACAAGATATAGTGTGTTTGAGTTACATTTAATTACGGTAAGTACAATGCAGTATAATATGTAAATATTCTGTGCTTTTTATTGCCAGTTGTATGTAGCATAACAAATGAACTGGTTTATATATGCACTGTGTATATTGTTTGACATAAGTATATGGTTCTAGCAAGTTATTAAAATCATTACCCTATATTCTGCATCAAGGACTGTTTTAAAAGACATGTCCTCTGTGAATGACATAACCCAGCAGCAAAAGTAGCATTGCCTAGGTTGGTGTGACCCAGAAAACTTGAAAAATGTATGATATTTATAGATACGGAGCTAATGGTTTAGAGAGAAGTCTATGGGGAAAGAAATGTCCAGATACCACAAGTTAGAATATATATTTTAAATCAATTATACATTACTGTATATCACACATGCGCACATGTAGTAATGTAGTTCATTATGTACATGTAAACCCTATTTATTTTTAATACATTTTTAATAAAGATCAAAACAAAACAAAAAGCAACTAGACGCAACTCAGAACAATACATTGGCTGTTGATTTCTACATCTAAGGGGCAGATTAAATCTAATGCTAAGGTGGATGTGTGCAGGGCCAGCCTTAGTCTGTGTGGGGCCCTAGGCGGGGGCCCTAGGCGGTGACGACCCCCCTCCCCCCTCAAAAAAAAAATACCTATTGAAAAAAAAAAAAAAAAACACACATTATATCAATTAAACAGTAGGCTACTGCTCACCTTCAGTAATCAAGTATGCAAGGCATACTGCATGTGTGCTGTCACTTAAGCAAAATAAAAACTGTTTGCAAACGTTATCCTTTTTATATAAATCTAAAATTATATTTGACCGATCTACTTATCAAATCCAACATTTCACATTTGGATACTGCACATTCAACTGCAGTTTTGAGTGCTCTACTAAAACAATATGCCAGCTTTATTTTATACCACGTTGCATTTACGAGTGTACTTCCAAACATTTAATTTGTCTCAGAAACCTATTCAGACCGTTGGCGTGGTGGTCCGTCTTACTTTAATACACACAATCTCGATTTCATTATCGATTAATAGCAGCCTACTCACTTTAAGAAAAGCCTCCAGTAAAACTTTAAAAGAAGATGCTGCACTGTCATGCGCCGTGTCTTGGTTTTCTTTGGTGGAATGTAAAAAGGGACAGGCTATTGATTAGCCTATCAGACAGCTAACCCTTAGATGTTGCATTTTTAGAAATACATTTCTTATGATCGAGTAAACTCACATGAGGTAATATGTCCACTTTGTCAGTCAGAAAGTACAAATGTGGTAACATTACATTGGTAAGCAGAAATCAATATTTTGGAGCTGATTATTGTGAAGAGTCTGAATCGGATTCATGTGTTTCTGGCAGGTTTGTATTTGGCGGTTTGTCTAGATACGGCAGCAGAGCTCCTTTTTGCCGCTTGTCTTGAATTTCTTTATATTTTTTATTTTTCTTTTACAATGGCCCAACTCGTACTTGTGAGGGGCCGACATAATACTCGAAAGACTGTTTCGACTCTGAAAACGTCATACACTTTGTGACACGAGCGGAGCCCCCTTAGGTGTGGGGCCCCAGGCTGCCGCCTTGCCCTAAGAGGCTGCAAAAATTGCATGGCTTTCCAGTTTGCGGTTTCTGTTACACAGCATTAAATCAAAACAATTGCTGGAATTTAAGGTGCCACAAAATGGGAGGAGAGATATAACACAGGGATGGGAGGGAACTCAAGTTAGAATTTTCAAGAATCAGACCAACTTTTACTGAAATAAAAAACAAAATTGTCTGTAGTCACTCAAACACAGGAGCATAGAAACAACAGAAGGTAAGAAAATATGTATTTTGTAATGTATTAATTGAAGCATCTCATTCAGATATGTATGTGTTTAGAAGCATATAGAAGTATGCTAGCCATTATTGTTGTGGTTAGGCTCTAGGCTAGATTACTTTTACATTTTAGTCTGTTTTGGGCAGCAGTGTGGAGTAGTGGTTAGGGGTCTGGACTCTTGACCGGAGGGTTGTGGGTTCAATCCCTGGTAGGGGACACTGCTGCTGTACCCTTGAGCAAGGTACTTTACCTAGATTGCTCCAGTAAAAACCCAACTGTATAAATGGGGAATTGTATGTAAAAAAAATAATAATAATGTCATATCTTGTAATAAATGTAAGTCGCCCTGGATAAGGGCGTCTGCTAAGAAATAAATAATAATAATAATAATAATAATAATAATTTAGAATAATAATATGTAGTCTCAAGAACATCAAAAAAGATTAATAAAAAATGCTGGAAGATTATATATATATTTCTTTTTTTTTCAATATATGATATCGGCAACTGTACATTATGTTTGTGTTGCTTAGTCCATAGTTGTGTTTAGTGTACTTTGGAAAGATATAATGCCCATAGATGTTGTGTTATTGTTTTTTAAGCGTGGACCATCAAGTGCATTGAATAAGGACCTGCGTTACCTAATGCAAGTTCTACAATGCTTGAATGGGTATTTTTTTTTATACCACGTTAAAATGACACATGCCCTACAATTTTTGTTTTAATACCAAGCAATTGGCTGGCATTGTGAATTGTTGCTTTAATACCAGCATTTATCCTGCCTTAGCTATTGGTGCTCACACTTTAGATTTAATCTTCCCCTAAGTTATTTCTTGCTAGTGTTATACCACAAGTAATTGTTTGTGGCTTGTGTTAGTATTTGCAGTGGTTTAGATACTTCATTTATTAATATAGACAAACAAATCCTTGGTTACTGTAAAACACTGTTCCTGTAACACAAACACTTCACATCACTAAGCTTGCTGTTTGCTGTTTTTAGTTACTGCTGTAACCTCAGGCATACTTGGTTGAAATATGATTGTTTATTATTAAAAAATAAAAAAAAGGTTATAAAAAGCCGTTTAATGTTAATACCTTTTCAGGCTTTAATATTGATATTTTTTGTTAGTTTAGCCTGTAGGATTTAGGTGTTTTTTTGTGAGTCAAGTCTATATGGAGTGGGCTGTGTCTAGCATTGGTGGTTGCCCTGCTACTTTCTTTGTTTTGAGTATTGTGGAATGTTTACTGTGTGTGTAAATAAACCATGGACTCCTTAGCGGCGTTTCTCTCTTAACATCTTCATCAGACGATTTTCCAGTTTTCAAAAAAAACGGAATATAACAAAATCATTATTACATATTTACCTACATTTACAAAACTATCAGTGCATCAAATACAAAAATAGGAAATAATAATTGACTGTTATTAAAAAGTAGTTTCACTGAACCTTTGTTCTAGTGCACTGCATTAAATATTTGTATTGAATTTCCACTCATATATGAAAATAACTATCAATAACAGATGAAAAACAAAGCAAAAAAGAGAATGAATGAAAGATAAGAGAAGAAGGAAAAGAGAGAGAGTAATGATTACCAATGGCAGGTGATTATAAGATTATGGGATTGGAGAAAGCCTGAGTTGGTCAATATACCCAGGCTGACTACAATATAGCAAAAAAGGTTGCCATGCCTTGAAGATTTTTTCCCTTGATCCCCTCAGAGTGTATTTGATTTTTTCCCTGGATCCCCTCAGAGTGTATTTGATTTTTTCCCTGGATCCCCTCAGAGTGTATTTGATTTTTTTCCAATTTCAGGAAATATAGAAGATCCCTAACCCAATGTCTATCAATCTTTATTTCTTATATAAACCTTTCATGATAAATCACCTTAACCCCTTGCTGCCGACGCGCTTTAAAATTGATCATGTTTGATCGATGACAAAACATGTCATATCTCTGCCGTCCATCCAGCAATCTTGTTTGTGTGGGTCGTAGCCATGACTACCATGGTTTGGGCTAAGGTGGGTGGGACATATAATATTTTGATTACAAGGACGAGTCACTGACTCTATTGTTGTTTTTTATACACAAATGAAATAAGCTTACCTGATTTGAAAAACATCTTGAACGATACAAGCAAATTCCTACACTACTTGGTTTGATTGAATGAGTAGTATACAACAAACTTCAATATGAAAGCTGAACATTAATTTCAATAAACAAGTTTTTAATTAAAACAAATATTGTAGCCTACGTCACTAAAGTGAAAACTGGTTTCTGTTATTTTTAAATACCACTGCTTCCGATTATACTACTGCTTAATTACAGGAACAACATTTTATTTAGGGTTGAACTTAAACACGTTCATGCCTGCCTGTACCCCAACCCCCACGCAGACTTCCCCTATTAAATAAATAAATAAAAACAATATCAACGGTCTGGTTCTCTATTTCCTTTTTTCAATGAACATAATTGAATAAATAGAGAATAAAAACAAACCAAGCTAAGAACTATGTAACCTAAATAGAAATCTTTTTTTTCTTTGTTAGTTTTGTTTTGCAATCTCCACAAACTGTGGGTTTTGTTGCATTCACAGCGCTGATAATGTTAGATATTCCACAACTTTGGTGCTCTAAAGCTGAACGCTCTGCCACCTGCCTTTTTTCTCTGTGTCCAGGAATACTAAATAAACCGTCCTGTGATCTAAGAGAGCGATTAGGTACAGATGAGGTCAGAAAATCTTTTAGATATAGGGGAGCAAGCCCATTTAAAGCTTTATAAGTTAAAAGCAAGAAAAGCAAGACCTGAAATCAATCCTAATCTGTACAGGGAGCCAACTTAAGGCTGCTAACACATGGGGTATTGTGTTCATATTTCTTTGTTCTTATTAAAACTCTGTCAGCAACATTTTGCACAAGCTGCAATTGAGATAAAACACAACTTGAAATACCAGAAAAAAGAACATTGCAATAATCAATCCTATATGTTATAAAAGTATGCATCAGTCCCTCAGCATCCTGCAGCAAAAGAGAATGTCTTAGTTTAGCAATATTTCTTAAATGAAAAAAGACACTTTAGTTACATTGCTAATGTGTGGCTCGAATGAAACATCTGGATCAAAATGACAGCCACATTTCTCATTTCAGCCTTCAACTTAGGAGAAACTACCAAATGCAAAATCAGATGGATTTATATTTAGTTGATTCTGTGATGGCAAAAGCATCATCACTGTTTTATCTTTTAACATTAAAACTTTTTTTGACATCCATTGCTTAATGTCAGTAACACAGGTAGTCAGAGTATTTTCAGCTGAGGTGTCACCCAGTTTCAGAGATAAATATAATTGAGTATCATCCGTATAACAATGAAAATGTACCTCATGTCTACGGACAATGTCGCCCAGGGGTAGCATTTACAAGGAAAACTAAACCGAGAACAGAACCCCACGGGACACCACATGTAACATCAGATAAAAGAGGATTCTTCCTCAATTTTAACACATTGAAACCTATTTGAAAGATAGGATTTAAACAAAGACAGGACACAACCTAACAATCCCACAAGATTCTCAAGATTATCAATCAAAATAGGATATCAATAGTCTTAGATCTAGAAGTATATGAACTGAAGATAGATAACAGCACATCATTTACGACTCTGATAAGTGCAGTTTCAGTACTATAATCAGAGTGGTAGCCTGATTGAAATTTCTCATATATATTATGTACAGCAAATTTATTAGAGGGCGGGGCAGCTTGTTTCCAGATCATCAAAATCAGGCTTCTTGCCAACAAGGTGAGATGTAATTGGGGAGAGCTCAATGGGTACTTCAAAAACAGAGCCAGCCTGGGACTATCCAGTACATATGTATCAGTGAGGCAAGTTCTTGTTTGCAGCTGACACAGGTGAGGTCCACATCTGGGTAGATGTTATCTTACTTTCGACAGTACAATTTTGAATTGTATTAGCCCATGTCGGGCACAAATTGATAAGAATTGTATTCTACTGAGAATGGATTCCCACACTTCATCAGGAAACTCAAGGCCTATATCCTGCTCCCATGCAGTTGTTATTGATGATAAGGGACGGGCAATGCAAAGAACAATGCCGTACATTTTTAATATGATGCCTCTACAACCAGGATTGAAATTGAGCAAAGGTTCAATGTGGGATTCAGGAGGGAGCTGGGGAAAAGTGGCAACACATTTTTATAGTACTAAACAAATTTGTAAAGAATCTGTGCCTTTTAAATCAGCTCTTGCGTACAATTGAACTACGGCTCCGGACTAGTAGAGTCATATGGACAGCCAGCAATGCATCAGCTTTTTTTCTCAGATACACGATGTAAGATACAGTACAATGTCATCTCTCTGGAAGCCCTTATTATCTGAAACTGCAGATTAAAAAATCCCCTTTCAAAATAGGATTTCCATGTCAGCTCCTAGAGAATGTAATGACCTAGAATTCACAAGAGCAGCACCTTAGAATTATTTATACCATAAAACCAGGCCAGACTCAACTAAAACACATTTACCCTTTTTAGGCTTGAAGGGAACAATTTATCATGAAGCCAGTCTATGATACAAATGTTTTGTGAATGTATTAATGCAATCATCCTCTGTTTTACCCCACTTTAACAAGTAAAAAATAACAATAACCTTATTTTTCCACTTTTTGGATAACTGCTTATGAACTATCACACATACAGTATTAATTAAAATGAAAAAAAAATCAAGTAATGTTATATTGATTAAGTCTTTACAGAAACATAAAACAAATGCAATTCTAGCAATCATAATTCCAATAGCAATATACTAGATTTCACATGATGGTCCTAAAAATACTTTTACAATATAGTTTTCAAAGTACAGCAAGCCATAAAATTCACATGTTTTACTCATTATTTCTAAAATAATTGTATTATGGGAATCCCACTGCTATATAATGTATCTGTGTATATCAGTTTTTAAGTATGCCCATTCAAATTGGAGTTATATCTTGAAACAGAGCAATCTCTTTTAATGTTAATCAAAGACTTTGTCAGCTGCAGTAATCAAGATCACAAGTCATGACCTCAACAGGACCTGCCAAGGGACTCATCTCAACAGGAACAGCAGAAGTTACCAGCTTAAGGCAATAGCAGGATTTGCATCGTAGGGATACATGTTGTTTAACTGCTAACAGGAGGAAGCGGGATTTCAAATCCCAAACCTCCAGTGGAGAAGGGAAATGCTCTCACACCAGAATGTATCATTGTCAACATGGTGCACAAATATAATTTATATTTCTGCATTCAGTCAAAACTGCTTATAACAACAAATCAAGTGATGTGATCTGCTGGTTATTCAGCAAAATGAGACAAAACATTACATTTCTAAAAACACATTTCTGATTTTGCTATTTTATTAATTTTCTGTTAAGCTGTTCTGTAGTTTTTTTGTAAACTTGTTTTTACTGCATAATGAATAGATTAAGTCTTAAAGAGTAAGTAGCAGGGTTCTGATAAATATAACGTCACACGTCTATAATTTCTCTTTTCATTGTTAACATCCTGACAACTTTTTACAATTAGAACTTTAATGTCTGTTACAAAGCTATTTTCAAAATGGCCTAGTGCACTGGGGTTTGAGATCTGTACTCTATATCACTGCAGGAAGAGCGATTAAAAAAAAAAAAAGAAAAACATAAGTGCTCTGGCTTTTCTGTTTCGTACTACATCATTGATCGTTATTGCTGTGTTACCTGTTCCATAATGTGGTTAATGTAAACTTTAAAAATAGCAAGTAGGTCACTGTGGCATGGTTATGCCAACCAACCCCAGAACATATTCCCTCCCTTGCCCGTTAGAGTACAAGCCAAGGTCAGCAAGTACCAGGATTTGTGAGCAAGGTCCTGATCACATGACTCACCACACATACCATGCAGCAGTGCCTTTACTTGGTAAGCGACTGGGCAACAAACAGCAACTTGTAATACTCTTGCTCCTCAAGTTAACCTTACAGATAATGATCTGGTAATGCTCAAGTATGGTAACAGGCAGGCTGGTACTAAATTTAGATCAGATCAAGAGTAACAGCTTCATAAATTCCACTGAAGTTCGGACACCACACAGTTTCTGCAAGTACCTGAAGAAAATGCCGCAGATTTCCAGGAACGTGTTTCAGGAAATACATTTTCTGCATATAGTTGGGATGTACAATGCTATTTTAAGATCTAGGCTTCAGGTAAGATCTATGTTTCAGGTACTGTAATAAAATTCATGCAATGGCCAGCAATAAAGTTTTCAGCTGCTAGAACTGTTTTGTGAGATGAAACAAAACCAAAACAGAAAAAACAATCATAGAACTAAAGTCTAGAAAAAACAATTGATGATGATTTATTTGCAGTATCCAATTGCAGATTAATTAATTCAGCATTTATGACCTCTGTGTCTCTTAACTGTCCAATCTTAAAACTGATTTTAGATTAAAAACTGCACAATGCAGATATTTCAAAATGTTTTACAAATATCTTTAAATATTGTAAGATATCTTAAATTACATTTCAAGATATCTCTAAATGATAATTTGGCTTGCCAGACTGTTCAGTGCTGTTATTTCATTGAAGACTAAAATATACGCATATTTGCCCTAATATACACAATGAAGAATGAATGAGAATTGAAACAATTTTTTTTTTTTTTTAAACAGTCTTTTAATGCTCATAGTCTTTCTTGCTTTCAATGTGTAAAAGGTACCTGACCTAGTCTTTGCACCGCACTGCTGAAGTGCCATCTCTGACACTTAATTTCAGCTGTTAAAGTTTAGGTTCTGGAAACAATAATGTCTCCTCATGAGAAGTAAGGGCGAGGATGTAGCCTTAAACTTTTGTAACAGTTTACCAAGGTTTACCCAGGGCACTGGACATGTTGCCCAACTCAGATATAAATCAGGTAGATGCACCCAGGCTATACTTCAACATTGCAACTCTTTCTCCCAATTGACCCTACCTAAGCCCAACAGGACTCACTGATAAGGACAGGTATACAAGGCTGCATGCAACATATACGGTACTTCCGTGGGCAGATGTAACTCAAGGAAACATTGTGAGTCCCGTGCAGGGTGTGCCCAGGAGAGGGACACTGACCTCTAATTTCTCTTTTATTCTACAGCCATGTTTATTTTTTAATTTTTTATTTTTTTCAATGTCCCCTTTGGTAGAAAGAAAATCAAGCAGCTGCTCAAGCAAAACTATCAGAAGAAAAGAAAAAGTTAAAGAACAAAAAGGCACTGCTTCACTGGTCTGACAAAAGATGCCTTTATATCAACTATAGCCCAACAACTACCCTCGTCACAACACCCCCAACATACTGAACACTAGTCTCAGTCTCTGAAGGCTTTTCATTCTTGGAACACTCAACAATCAAAAACAAGCAATTTCATCATGGAAAGAAGCTGCCCTCTTCACGTGACCTGAACAAAGGAGTCTATAAAGCTTTGTGTCAGGCGACCGAATGAAAATAAGATTGACAGTAAGAACCATATGAAGAGGTCAAGCTGAACACGATTCCTCCCTGCAAGATAATTTATTACATGTTATAAGCCCAGATGCATCACATGTTTTTCAGCATTTATCAACTGCATGCAATAAAGGTTGTTTTTAGATTTTTGTTCTACACTTAAGGCAAGTTATACAAGGTCACACATATTGGGGTTTAATCAACTGATCAAAATAGTCACAGATTCCAATTCTGCCAAAATCATTAAAATAGTGTGCCATGAATAACCATTAAACTATTCAACATCACTAACATTACGTGGACCACTTAATGTGCTTTAAATAAGTCAAATGTTTTTGTTATTGTTATTAAAAAAACGTATGTATAATGCAGAAGTATTTCTTAAACATTTTCTTTTTACTTTGCTTCCCCCAATCTTAAAATCTGAGTAAAACCTGCATTAAAGAAACGTTATAGTCTGGTAGACACATGTTTTGTGTCTTTCATTGAAAAACAGCCATAGGATTACACCATCCTTAACAAGCTGTTATCCATTGTACCAAATAGAAGCAAAGTGTCTGATCTTCACTGGGTATTCCACAGAGCAAAATCAGACAAAAACTGATCATTTCAGTTATTGTACAAGGATTGAATAAAAAGTCTAGATACAGAGACTTCTTTATCAAAATTGCAATCATGGGAGCAATAAAAGCACAATATATTATACAAAGAAAAACTATGTTGGATTTCAGAGTCCTTGTTTTACACTTTAGAATTGTTTCTACTAGTTTTGTAACATTGTTAGTTTTACTTTCCCTTCACAGATATATTGCAAATCACGCTGAAAAAAAAAAAAAAAAGCTTTAATAAATAGAGGCCATATGGTAGCAATTGATGTCAGCACTGTGTTATGTTGACAATCTGCTGATATTATCTGGTCCTGTTGACATATGAAAGCTTCATGTAACTATTGCAATACACTTTCAAGCACATTTGAGTCAGTTCTGTTTATTTTGTTCTACTCTGTAAAGCACCCATAACTTGAAACACTCAATTATATATTTTTGTAACACTACAAAATACTGGTCCTGTAAACACACATTTTACCTAATGCTTTCATATGTCACTAGTCAATAAAGAAAGCAAATGCAGACCTGTTTTTCCACTTGACCCCCATATAATGCCTTTTTTCTTTAAATTGTTAAAATTAACAGAGATGGTACTTTGGGGTCACTTTTAATGAAGACACTGGCAGATATTAAACCCACTGACCTTAGTATCCTGGATTTAGCAAGGTGTCTATTTACACTCTAAACTAGTTTAGCAACCTGAGGCATTCTTAGTATTTAGAAATCATTTTGGTGGTGTCACCACTATGCATTGTGGCAAAAAATTCAGTGATTAGTGATGTGGTGCTTCAAGGAAATATTGTAATCATAACATTAATCAAATACAGCCGATAAAAATTCACATAACATGTAATGATGCGTTTAACAAACATCAGGATTGAGGTCTGGAAAATTATGTAATAATGTTAAATAATTAAGAGGGAAAAATATGCCTGTCTTTGAACCCCAATAAAGCCAAAACAATAAAACATGCAAGAAATTTTCACAATCAAATATCAATCAAAAATCAGCTCCAGGAATACTTGTATTTACAGACACACGCCCCATTTGCTGTGTGTATGAGAACTTACATAAAACAATCCAATTATTATGCTAAGCCCTTATTTTATTACCAACATGTTATATACAGGACATATACCATGGGAGGACAAAGCAAAATCTACCTTAGCTTAATATAGAACTAGATATAGAAATATAGAACTTCAATCTGTATTAAATTCTAAATGTTAGGCACTATTATCTCCTTTATACTCATTAATAATATATATATATATATATATATATATATATATATATATATATATATATATATATAGTAACCGACCGGCACTCACTCGGGTTCGTGCCCCTTTAAAATTACGACCCAGGAACACAGGAATGGAGTTTAAAGCGCTGTCGCGCTATTATTTTAATAAACACAAAATTAAAACAAATACAAAACAAACTAACTCCGTTTGGAGCGCTTACTAAACAGGTATTTCCCTGACTAACTGGCAGGACGGCTAAGCCGTTTACCTGACACACAGACACAAACTGGTTTAACACAGCACTTACTATTAGGACTGCTCGGAAACAGAGCACGTCTTCTGTCTCCTTCTACTCAGCAGCCACGTACAGCCAAGCTGCACGTCTTAAATACCCTGCACCTGACATTAATTTACAATATCTATCAGGTGCGGATGATAATTAAACAATAAACAATTAAACAAAATAATAAAACAATTAAACAAAATGTGCATTCCGCACATGTTTCTCTCGCAGGGAGGTTTTAACCCCCTCCCTGCTGTCTCTCATAACCCGCTATCTCACAATATAGATAGCAATATACTATATATATATATATATATATATATATATATATATATATATATATATATATATATATATATATATATAACAATACAATTCTGCTAAGTTATTTTAAAAATTTACCATATGAAATCTGAATGTGGCCTACAGTTCTAGATTGCAGACATTAATTTACTGTACAACCCTTGGGAGTCACTGCTAATTCCTTGTGCTTCATTTCTACAGTCAGCAATGAAGCAGATAAATACAGTACAAGCAAGACTGTACTGGAAATATATTGCATTTCAACTGGGATACATTGAGTAAATAATTATAACGAAGCAAGCAATGATATAGTATACCTTTTATAATGGTCTGTAATGAAGCAACTTCCAAGAATATTTTATCCATAGAATACATGTCAAATGCATTATGCAGAATGTTCGCCTCACTGCATGACAGCAACACTTACAGGGCAGGCATCAGATGAGACTAGGTGGAAACCATGGTCAAACTGAACTCTCTCATCCATCCATGCATGAAGAGGAAGACGGAAGCCAAAATGTTGTAGCTTAAAAT
This sequence comes from Acipenser ruthenus, assembly GCF_902713425.1. Lineage (NCBI taxonomy): Eukaryota > Metazoa > Chordata > Actinopteri > Acipenseriformes > Acipenseridae > Acipenser > Acipenser ruthenus. The sequence goes on from NC_081195.1 coordinate 53,728,947, forward strand.
AGTGAGTTATCTGTTTATTAATGTTCTTCATTTATATATTAGGGCTGTTCCGATTAACAGATTAATCAGACCGATTAATCAACTAGAGATGATCGCAGATACATTTTTATTTTTACAAATTTAATCGTGCAGATTTCTTTTTTTCTGTTTGGGCATTATGGGGTTAAAATCCAAAGCAACTAATATGTGGGAAATTCCGCGAGTTGTCTCGTATAAACGGTATTACGTGGAGATAGTTGGAGAGAACAGAAAATGGAGGGTTACGAACCAAAGGGGAAACTACTTTTGGGTATAACTTAGACTCTGAAGGAAAAATCATTGGAAAAGAAAAGGTGTTCTGTTTCATTTGCAAGCAAAGTTTTTCGTACAAGGGGAGTGCGAGTAGTTTGCAGTATAGTTTGCAGTTATCCCACATTACTTTAACCATTTGAATTGGTTATCCTATTACTACAAAGTACGTATTAGCAGATTAATAAACAGAACTCTCTAGATGGCAACTAACATTTATTTAGCCCTGACATCCTTGTGAATACATATAGCAGGATTTTAAAAAATGTATGACTCACAGGGCTGTGCTTTTACCAGGTGAGCCGCTCAGGGATCCCAGACATAATAAACGTGGCATGTTAAAGGCTGTATGTATTCATGTTTGCTTAATTTTCAATTAGAGAATGGCATGAGATATTTCCAAACTGCCTGTGAATCTATATAAGTCTATTTTTTTTTTTTTCAAATAACAGTTGTTATAGAACATTATTTTCAAATCCAAACCTAAAAGTCCAAATTGCACAATTTTAAGTTTACAAACTTTGACATGCAAACAGCAGGCTTTCATGGTTACAGCTATAACACAAATACAAAGCAGAAGGCATTTAACAGAAACTAAACCTGATAGAACCAGGTGTACATTCTTACCAGCACCTCAAACTAACTGCAAAATGGTGCTGCTGGTGGTGGTTCTACCTCATCAGACATGTGTAGCAACTGGATTTAGTGGCACACATGTATTCCCTGGAGAATGTTTTTGGTCTGCACATAAGCGATGATTGACACAAGAAAGTCTATGTAAGATTATGTGCAGTTGTTAGATGAGAAACAAGCCTTAAAAATGTTAATGTGATACACAGCACAGTATATCCACCTAATCTACAACGATTCATCCACATCTTAACATTCACAATTATGAACAGTCTGCAGATATTGAGAGAATAGAAAGCTAAATGGATTCAAGGTTAAAATTTCACATTTGGGCTTCAATCTTTATAAATAATTTACAATTCTTATCTACTTTAACACGGTGCCCTCCTGTGACTCTTGTTGTATACAGCCTGTAGCGTTCTACAGTTTATGATGAGAGCCTTTCCTAGCTGGGGGAGAAACATGATCCAGGTCATAACATTTTGGAATGCACTGTAAACTATTTTAAATATTTTACTAATGGAAGCATATTCATTTTCAAAAAGTTAATGTCAGGCACTTAAAAGCATGTTAAATGACATTAAGTTGTGATATTTTTAATGGATATGATCGATATTGATTATATATATCATCATCATCAACATCTTCAGCCTTTTTCAATCCACTGCTGGATGAAGGCCTCCCTAAGATTTTTCCACAAAAGCCTGTCTGCTGCGTCCCTCATCCACGTTGCTCCGGCATGTTTCCTAATTTCATTTTGCCATCTTACTGGAGGTCTTCTTGGTCACTTTATATCTCTTGGGATCAAGTCTAGTATGTCCTTGGTCCACCGATGGTCTGTTCTTCCTGCTACATTGTCAAACCCGCTTTAATGCTAGCCTCAAGTAGTTCTTGTATTCTTGTTTGTAATTCTTCTGGGCATGTTGTAAATATGAGGATGTTGTCAGTAAATCATAGGTGATTCAAGTAGGCTCCTTTGATCTTCAGCCCCTTATTTTCCCAATCCAGTATTTTGAAAATATCTTATAGGATGGCTGTGAAGAGCTTTGGGGAAATTGTATCTCCTTGACAAACTCCTTTTTTAATCTTAATTTTGTCGCTGTTTTTATGGAGTCTTACTGTGGATGTTGCATTCTATGATGCTGATCAAGTCTCTGTATGTTTTCTCAATTCCTTGTTTTTTCAGAGAGCTTAATACAGGCTTTTTCATAGTCGATGAAACCAAAGCAAAGTGGTAGTTCGCTGGTTTGAATCACTTGCCGTACAACTTGAAGATGATCCATTGTCCTAAATCCACTCCTGAAACCTGCTTGCTCATTTGATTGTACCGAGTCAAATTTATCTTGAAGTCTGAAAAATGTTGTAGATTATAGGAAGTAAGCTAACAGGTCTATAGTTCTTGAGGTGTTCTTTATCTCCTTTCTTATGTAAAAGTATCACCTATGCATTGTTCCAGTCGTTTGGCACTTTGTTTTGCTTAATACAATCTGTAAAAATACGTGACAGTATTTTTGTCAGTTCTTCACCTCCTTCTTTCATGATGTCAATCATTATGCCGCCTTCTCTGGGTCCCTTTCCTGTCTTCATATATTTGATAGCATGTTTCACGTCTGGAACTTCTTCCTCGGGTTGTGTTTTTTCCATCTCGTCTTCGTCATCTGCTACGTTGCTCTTTTCATCTTGATATCATTTTCTGTAAAAGTCTTTGACTCTCTTCAAAATCAATTTGTGGTTCTTGATGACAGTCCTGTCCTCTTGTTTGATTGCTAAAATCTGTTTTTCCTGATGATTAGTCTTTGTTTTGCTTCCTTCATGCTGTGGTTGTTTCCAATAGTTTTCTCTACCAACCAACCAACCTACAGTTGAACGACCGTACTTCAAACCCTGCCACAACAACATTGGATTGAGTGTCTGAGTGCAGTTATTGTTTAAATAGAAAGTTAGTCCCTGAACCACGTAATTGAGCAAAGCGCTAAAAATGAATGTTGTTCTGACGACTCACTGGACAGAAAGACGCTTACTTGTCTACTGTCAAAGTGAGTTCCAGTATCACACATGATTGCATCTAGCCTGCTGTGTTCTGAACACGCCTTTACTTCTCAAAATACACTAGCAGCTCTTCTGCTACAGACAGTAACAATACAACAACAAATTAAACCCACCAGTTTCGAGAGAAATTCAGGATCGCTGCAAGCCCATGAATCAAGCTAAGCATGATAATTAAGACTTTTTTTTAAAGGAGCAGGCTGCGTTGCTGTTTTTTTTTGCAGTTCTTGGATATTGTCAGAATTCTCGCACGTTCTCTTTTTTATATATATATATATATATATATATATATATATATATATATATATATATATATATATATATATATATATATATATATATACACACACACACACACAGCATATGCTCTGAGCACACTCTTAAACTCAGGGGAAACGTTCAGGAGGACAAAGATGTTTCGGACTCCTGTAAGTGGATCGTTCATGCACTGGGCTTGCAACATATCCAGATAACTTTAATAATCAAGAAAATGACACAGACTCATTTAATTTGAAGTTTTAACGAATCAGAGTAGTATCAGTACTCCTTTGGTTTATTAAATGCTTAAAAATGGATTGAGTCGTTACAGACACTTAGGCTATAAAATGCAAAAAGCTAAAAACGCCCAGTACTAAATTCTATGTAGTGTAGGATATATTGAAAACTAAGAACTATCTTCAAAATGCAGAGGCTTGTGAATACGACCAAACAGCAATCAGTTTTTCAGAGATCCTCAGAGCATGGATCACACAACTTTTAGTTAGCAAGTTGCGCGATACTTGACTGGGGTTTTACCTTGGTTTTTATAGGATTTTCCCTCCATTGAATACATCAGGAGTCCCAATTAAATCTGATCATCAATCTGCCTTGACAGTTCCAATCTTTGAGTTAATTATATATTCTAGAAGGACCTGGTCAACTCTGTTTTCAAAATTAACTGAATGTGAGCTCATGGTACACTATCTTCCACCCCTCCTTTCTCTAAAAATTATGTGAACTGGAGTCCACAGGGTCCTTGCTACCAAATACAATACAAGTATATGTGTATATATGAGAGATGTTTTTAATATGTAACACCAGATCTATTTAATGATATTAACCTGGGCCAAAAAAATATATGTCCCTCTTAGCAGCATATTATGTTACCTTTTCAGTGTGTTGTCAATGGGTCAGTTTAACTTCATATAGAAATGTGTGTTAATAAGACCACTAAGCATACAGTGGCAAGTCCAGTTATTTTCATTTAAATTCATTTAAAACATGTTAAATATAATAGCTTTGTATTAACTGGTACCATGCTTGGACCAAGCTTGACCTCTCTCTCGGTTTCTAAAAATTCACCTGCATAAGCAGGTTTCACCCTGTTTACTTGCCAAGGCTAGTGTTTTAATTAATACGAAACTCCACTGTAAGCAGTTTTCCAAATTCACAGCATGAAGTCATTTTTTGGCCGATTCAAGAGACACCTGGTCTGGTATCTTTTCAGATAATACAAAAAATGTACATCATAACTTTTTATAACTCAGTTCTCATTATTTTCTTATAATATAATTAGATACACACTCCTGTCTTTCTTAAAGCACCTTCCGTTGGTTATCATTCAAGGTTGGCAAATCTCGCTTTTAAGAGTCAACACCGAATTCTGCTTTGAGGTGCCAAAGACTAAGCTTTATTTTTTGAAGGTCTAATGCCCTTCCAGAATTATACTGTGTGTCTGAGACAAACATTTAATTCCTTCACATTTAAATTCTTCAGTTTCCTTGTAAATAAATACCTTTGTTTCTTACTTCTGTAAAACCTTTATATAAACTAAACAGGTGTATTCTATGGTTTAATTGATAATGTTATGTATTAAAGACTTTTTGTTTAGTTGGAGAAACTGAACTAATTCTTAAATTGATTAAATTAAATGAACATTATCACAAATGTGTGTTAACAATATGTTTGCAATATTGTCAGTGCCATGCTTCTGTTATAATATTTAATTATATCCTGATGTAACTATCACTGACACTGTTATCTGCTCCGTTATTGAATCATATTTTGTCATATACTTGTACTTGCTAGAACCAAAGTCACTGTATTTTTATCTTGCTCTTAATTGTATTATTACTTGTACTGTGATTCTTGAAATGTATTCTTGTTTACGACTGTAAGTCGCTCTGGATAAGGGCGTCTGCTAAGAAATAAATAAATAAATAAAATAAAATAAATAAATAAATAAATAAATAAATAAATAAATAATAACACATACACGCAACACAGGTGCCGGCGACGAGACACATACACGCAACACAGGTGCCGGCGACGAGACACATACACGCAACACAGGTGCCGTCGCCCCGACAACCTCACATTCTCGCTAAATTCCATTCCGCTGCTGCCTGGGAACCCAGCATTAAAAAGATCCAGGTGAAGCGAATCAACTACATGTTATAAAATCATTTAAAGTGTAAACTGTAACTCTAACAGTAAACTTGCTGAAGGAATGCAACTAATGTTGTAACCTCGTTCTCACCTGCTTGTGGTACAGGCAGTGTTGAAGATGACTCATTGGTGTTGGCCAATGAAGCGAGGATTTTTTATGGTCAGCGATTTAAAAGTCAATATCCTCTCTATAATGAGCGATCTTGTTAATATTAACAAACAGAAATACCTTTCGGATAACAGAAGATAGGAGTTTATCTTACAATAATCATTTACAAAAAAAGAAAACTCTATTAAATACAGTTTTGTTAAGTATAATTAGCGGGTTGTCAAAGTTTTGATTTGGTCCGGGCTCTTGTCCAGTGCTTCAAGTTGCACGTTCCTTAGAGAGTGACTGGTCAAGGGGGCAGGTCAGCATAAAGCAAAAGGAATTCCGTTTGACCTCGTCTGCCAGTTTCCCTCTGTGTTAATGCCAATTAGTGTATAAGGCACATGTTTTCTGAAAGGGTGAGGTCATTCCATCTTACTGGTGTATCTCATGAGGACTGCAAGTTCAAATTACCCCTTTCATCAGTTCTGACTGCTACATTGATTCTCAAAGATATAATTCAAATGTGCCACAAGTCATGTTTTAAAGGTAGCTGGAAATGTGCTTTCATTTTTTTTTTGCACTGACTGTAGTTTTACAGCCATCCAAGACAACATGAACAAGGCAGTTTAATAATGCAGGCCATGTACACACACTGCATTACTTCAATCGTCAATTTATTTCAATTGGACATGGCCAGGAAATATATAACATTTTTATAGTCTCTTATTTATACTGTGATGGATAAATCCTGTAGCAAAATGCATCAAGATTTAGAGCAGTTGCAATGACTCAGGGTGGCATGCTATGATAAAGTTCAGTTTTATCACAATTGACCCAGATACTACTCTGAAAATGAAAACTTATCTACAGATAGAGGCTGGGAATAGTATGCGAGTTACTCTTGTTATCGTAATTTCTGCCAGAAAAACTCTGCTTCCTTTAAAGCACGCTTACCCAGTCCTATCTTATCTGCAGAGTGCTTAAAGGAGTGTTAAAGATTAGAAAGTGAAAATATTTATAACAGTGTCATACTTTTGTTGACTGACTTGGCAGGTTATTGCGTTTAAATTAGGATGGTGCTGAGTACACCATTTGTTTCTGTCCTCAACTGAGACGCCAGGTGTTTGCATATTGAGAAGAATATAAAAGTTGTCGAAACACTGATATATGGCTTTAAAAAGTACTGAATTATACTGAAAAATAATGAGTTGAGTTATGTAATACACAAGCTAAGTATTTACTGTTTATTTATGGTAGGGGTTTTAGTTTGGCCCCTCAAGTCAACCCAGATATAAATAAGTTTTAAATATGCATTGTTTTCCGGTGCACATACAAAGACAGCAGCTATAGATAGATTCAAACTAAACAGAGTGTAGCTAAAGTGATATCTCTCAAGTTCATCTCCAGACTACATGGTAGTTCTTGTTGGATGTCATTTCACAGTTTAGGGTCATGTAATGTATTCTGCCTACAGTACTACTCTATACCAACCTCTGTTAACTCTCAGCATTTGATTTCCATGGTTCCCTGGTGCTACACAGTCAATTTCATTACCCTGCCATGAAAATGTTTCTACAGCTTTTATACAGGTGATCTACAAGGAAATGCTGCACCTATACATGGGGATTCACCAGAGTTGACATGTTTAATTGTCTATGTTAATCTCATTAAAATTCAAACTGTCAGTGTTACTTTGAATTGAGAGTTGTGATCATCTTTGGCTCTCTTCATTTGACACTCAATTTCTGTTCATGTCATGTAAGACCTGGCTGGCAAGGTTAGCAGTGACATGGAAGTCGTGTAATCTCGGAGCCAGGGTCATTACGCCATAAGACATACTGCCAGTGAATTTTAACTGCATGTTCCAGTGCAGTAACAGGAAACAAGAAAAATACCACAAAAGCACACATGAAAACATATTTAACATTTTTAAACAAATCTAATGAGTAATTGTGTCCGGCAAACTTAATAACACACTATAAGTGAAATGTTGACATAATTGCATATATACATTGTTTTGTTTGATACCTATCCTACTCCCTTAGTGTTTTAATGGTTAGAAGAGCTGACAAAATGTTCTTAGTACAGTAGTAACACATAAATACAGAATTTATTTTGTTTGGAAAATATACATTTTCTCTGATAAATGTGATTTGGATGAGCACAATGAATAACTATGGTATCAAAGATCACGCATCCAGATGTCGGTTCATGTAAACAGCCTAATAGAAAATTATTTGAAATACCATCTTCAATTACTGTGGTACACAAGAGAAAAACGTCCAAAAGCAAGGCAGTAATACACTTATAAATAATTCTCAAAGCTTACTTGAATTTGCTTTCTGGGTTTGTTGTAATTTGATTTAACAGCTGCTTCCCAATTAACAATACAATAGACATCTGGCTCGAATCAGACTTTCAGCAAAGACATATTGGAAAAATTTATAATGTGGTAATAATTTGTAATAATTAAGAGACCTGTACATTACTGCAAGGACGTAACTTGGTACAGTTTCTAAAGTACAATGAAAAACAACAACAAAAAACTAAACAAAAAAAAACAGAAATATGCTTTGGCAGTGGGGGAAAATCCAATTGAATGTAGGGGTAGATGTAAGTATAGGTGCTGTGCAAATAAGTGTGGATGCAAAATTCAGATTGCATTGCGGCCAAGCAATTATTTTGCCCTGCGTCCTATGTAAGCTTAAGAGCAATGCACATTACTCAACTCGCACAAATAATGATCTGCAATTATGATAATGAGGGTCTCAATGAGGACATTGGTCTATTTAGCGCTGCATTTGCAGCCCAGAGGTGACGTTGTTAGGAGTACAGAGAGCAGCAGGCGCTGTATGACATTTGCGGAGCAAACCAAAAAAACATATGTTAGAGGAACTGTAGCAAGGTCCTCTTGGCACACGGAAAAGAAAATAAAGTTTTCTGAGAAGGAGCTGAGAGTCCTCATGGCTGAGGTCACTCAGCATGAAACAGAGTTTTTGGAAAAGCCTCAGCCAACATCAGTTATGCTAGTATCCTTAGAAAATGATATGTATTAGTAATAAAATACATTTGAATGAGATGGATGCAGTAATTGTATCAATTAAATATGTGATTAAAACCAAGACCAATAGATTACATTTTTTTATCGTGAGATTAATTAAGATTAATTTTTTTAATCGCTTGACGGCCCTAGTTCTCTTGTTAGACACACTGGATCTGCAGGGTGGTGTAGTAGCCTTCATCCTAGCCTGCAAAAGAACGCTTACAGAACTGTTCATGAAGCGCACCGTCGGGTATATATTATAATAAATGTTTTATTAGATCCATAAAGAACTGCTTTTGAGATTTAAAAAAACCTAACATGCATTTGTTGTGTGCGCCAGCATTTCCATTGAGTCAGTGGTGTCCAATTATTCTGACAAATGAGCATTGTGTTAGTCTCAATGCAGAATAGTTGTTGTTGGTTTGCTGAATGCATGGCCATTATGCAGTGGATACTTACAACATGGATTGTATGGATTATTGTAGTCTGAAAAAGACTGTGAACTTTAGTGTTTATTTTTAAAAGATGGTCTGGTATGATGAACATTTTCACAGTACAAAAGACTTGAGTTAAGTGATACTTGTGTTGCTGCTAGTGTGTGTTGTGAATAAACCATGCCAGCTCGATCATAAATCCTCCAGAAACAGGGCCGGTGTCCCGAAATAAGTCTGCCTCGTAACAAACAGCAACGTAACAGCAGACACCCACCCCTGATGTCCTCCAAACCCAATTAAAAAAAACTGTAAACAATGGTCAACCATGCCACTGCCTGGCCTCGAGCTCCAAATGGGAGTTTACACCCTTTTTTATTTACCACCACACCACTGGTCACAGGTACATGTCATATGAAAAAGAGAAATAATCAGACTCACTCTGTTTAGTAGAAATAACAAAAACCACAGCAAAAGAGACACTTTTTAGAAAAATCTGATCTGACAGTGTACAAAAACTTCAACATGTAGGGAACATGGATTTTTATTTTTAAACAAATGGGATAATAAATAAAGGAATTATGGCTATATATACAAAAGGGACCAAAAGCAACCAAAAAACAAAACAAGAAATGGAACAATTGAAAAATGTGCAAAAGAAAACATATTTAAATTATTCATCCCAGGGACCCTGATCATGTGGTGCAAGGTGGAGCTATTCGCTGTGGCTAAAAGCCCTGCAAGGTGGCAACCATGGCAACGTAACCCCAACAGCTGACTTGTGTCGTGCATCTGATCCACAAACACAAAAAACAAATATATATGACATTATATATTTATATATCGGAAATATATATATAATATATTTATATCGGAAAATAGGTCCTTGTGCCTTTGATGTCACCATTTCTCTTTTGTAAAGATGTTGCGTGAAAATGTTTGTTTACTGCACAAGGTAAGTTTGTCTTACAGTGCAGCAGTAACACTCGCATTCACGGCTCTCTCCTGACATGGTTCAATGCTGGAAATACACGAATAGGACCTTGTTTTACATGGTGCATCACCAGCAGGGCTGTCTCTTACCGTGCCTGAGTAAAAAGAGTTAAAGGGCCAGGTCGCTGGCAGGATTTTTAACATTAGGTGGACCCTACAAACAGGATATGAAGTTTGAGTTATTTATATATCATTTTCTGTATCAGTCATTGCACCCTGGTGATTAAAAGCACCCCTGTGGTCTCTGTAGATCTCTCAAACATTTCTTCTCTCTTGGTACAGTTGGTACACCAGACTGTAACCATTAACACGTCCCCCTGCAACACTCTTCCCCCATTTGGATTTAAGAAATACCACATCTGATATTCTTACTGAGTGTTACAGGTAAATGGTTGCACTCTGGTGTGTTACCTGTACTGACAGGAGACATGTTTAAGGCCTATATTGAGGATACTCACCTACTGATGTCTTGACCAGACTGCACCCAGCTACCTCCAGACCCTCATCTCTTCCTACACCCCCACCCGACCTGTCCGCTGTGCCTGCACTAGAAGACTGGCTGTACCTCCTTTATGCTCCCCTGCCTCCACAGTAAGAACATGTAGTAAGTATGATAAATGGATGAGAATGATAGTAAGTATGATAAATGGATGAGAATGATATGTACCGCACTGTATGTTCATACTGATATATATGCTTTCTATGTAGATACCTGCTATTCTCTAAAGGCTACAAAAATAGCTATTTTATAAAGGTGTACATCTACTTTTTTCACTGCTCCTCTTACCATTGTGCACTATTCATGTCTAGGGCATTATTTTACTTTAAAAAGTCTATAGGTCAGCCCTGCTCTCCCTGTTATTCCGTCTCAAAGTTCCCAATCTTTTGCTGATGGACAAAAATGAGTCCCATTCATTAACACCAATTATATGATATTCAGCAGTATTAAAAATAAATCATATTAGATATTAGGTAATAATCGTTATGACAGGAAAGACATTGACAGAGATATTGTTGAAACACTTGTCTAACTGTACAAATAGGTGTATTATTAGTACAAAATGTTTCAAAACATTGATGACTACCATTTTAAAAGAAGAAATCATTCAAGTGATACCTGTCAGGACAGGAGAAGGTTCAATAAAAAATAAAACAATACAGACCTGCATTCATTTGTGTTCTATGGCAACCTTCAAGCAAACATTTCAATTTATATACTATGCTTATATACAATAATCAACAACAACACTACTTTTTTTTTTTTTTTTTTTTAAGACAAGACATGTACACGGATTGACATGTTTGAGAAATTCCAATGTCAAAATCTAGGGAACAAAATCAATGCAGTCTTCTAACAAAACTGACAACTGTAAAGCGGTGATTCCCAGCACCACTGGCAAAACTGACAAAGCTGAGAAAGACAGCTGACAATCTCAGCAGCATTTGTTATCAGTTTTAGCTACTGATGGCAAAATATTTTGATATAATGATAAGTGCCAGATACTTGGAATTTGTGACCCCTACTGTGCACCTCTGGTGAGCGAGCACACTTTGATGTGATTTGCTGTGTAAACACCATTCTACCTTAGTTTCCTTTTTCCTTTTAAGAAAACGTACTTACATGTTACTGTGGCAAAGTGGCTGGTGATTGGAAACAGGTGCAGAGGTGATGTAGTGCAGAAATAATCACACACCAGGAAACTGTAATCCATTTGGAAAAGGGGTCTTTATTTTATAACTCCCGGTCTGGCGACCAAACAATAAACCTCCGGCAATACACACCAATGTGTAAAGTACGGAAGAAACAATAATAAATGGATTGCAGTCCAAATAATAAAGACACGTTATCCGGCCCACAATAATACAATACACGGTCACCAGTCCAGAAGTGTGCAGTAGTGCTCGTGACTGTGGTGTAGTGTTGTTCCGGGTAGTGCTGGCCCAAGGAGACAGCTCCGGAGACGTGTTACCGTCTAGCAATTTACAAAAACAAAAGACAATTACTAACAGCGACAAAACAAACAAAACACTCACAAACTCTATTTTTTTTTAGTTTTTAGGGTTTTTCTCCCGGTCCTTCCAGTTCCTTGTCTCTCGAACCAGTATCATAACTTTGTGCCGTTAAATAGACTTGCAATTAAAACAATGTATATGAAATATATAGTATAGACTAGTTTGGTTGTTAAATGTTTATATACAAACAACATATAAATATTATATATAATTCATATTAGTTCTGTATTTTTAAACGATTGAAAATGTACATTTTCTTAATTGGTAACATGTAAGTAAGTTTCCTGAAAAGGAAAAAAGTAACTATAATGGTGTTTACACAGAAAATCATGTCAAGAGGTGCACAGAAGGGCTCACAAATTCCAAGTATCTGGCACTTACCATTATATCTTTCTAATTCCTATGACAGGAGGTGATAAGTGTGCTCTGTGGTGTGGAAGATACCGTTTTTGCATTAGCCACCGTGGTTGTTTTGACCACCAGTATGGCGGCGTAGCCTGCTGGTGTCATGTGACTGCAACCCCTCAATTGACAGTGGTTGTGGCATTCTTCTGAAAATTGTATTACTGTTCAATAAGACAACTTACTAGTTGCATGGTCTGCTCACATTTGCAACCCCTCTGCTGGAATGATTGCAAATCTGCACACAGTGGTGGCGCAATATACAGTTTAGTACCAAAAAAAACATAATATGAGGATTTGTTACAGTGCAGTATGTATTATATGCAAAGTATGTATATGCATGGTTGCATTTTGTTTTCCTTTATAAAAAGCTGTTGACTTATTTCATAGAGATTCCTGTTGAGAGGTGTGGTTGGTCTGAAGTAGCCACAAGCTCCCACTAGACCTGCGCTTTCCAATACCTGTTTTTAATTAGTGTCCAGCTGTACAAATTATGGTGAGGAAACTGAAAACTTTCCAAATATTTTCCTTTTCCCCAGAAGGCAGACTAAACCCCCTCACTGAAAACAATCCCACAGGCTGTGCACAAAAATCCAAATTTTATGATACTGCATATGGTGTTGATCATGATAGTGTAATCTGATTCAGTCATTGTCACATTGGTTTGGAATTGACCTTTACATTTATTTATTTATTTGCCATAGACACAGCTCTGGATAAAGTCATGTATGTCATAAAACTTTTTTTTTTTTTTTTTACATTTTACTTTCAAATCTAATTGAGTGATCTGTTCACACCTTACGTCACCAGACATATTTAACGTGAGTCTGTTAGATCGGTCTAAGGGATATGTTATATCAATTGAAATTTTACTCAAGACATAGTGCTCGAGACAAATGAATAATGGCCCTATGCATTTCGGGTTTCGATGGTTTATTTTACTCGAGAAGACCCTCTTTTCACCCGACATCATGCAAATGAAGGGGACTGTTTTCGCAGACAGCTCGGGAAAATGTGGTGTCCATGCATAGAGAACAGGGACACGAGAGAATCTCACCTGGAAATCCATCGTTGTCAGGTGACATCTTGTTTGAGTGAAACTGTTTAAAGCACAGTATTTAGATGATCTAATAAAGCTGTTATTTGTAAATCATGCCTGGTTGTTTAATAATGTGTTTTACTGCTCTTGCCCAAATTGTTTTTCCAATGTCCAGTGATGGGGTGGCATATTGTTAGTAGGGAACTAATTTATCACATGACTTATTAAAGAAAAAAGAAAGTAATTATCCCAGAGGTATATAATGAAACTGCCCAACCCAGCTATTGTTGATCACCATGACTGAAAATCAGTGGTTTGAAAACAGGACATAGAACGAGCTCATTAACATTTTCACATGAAATGCGGGTTTCCATGTGAAAATGGGCGTGGATTTCCAGTGTTTTACCTCATGCTCATGAGATTTACCCTATCCCTCTCTGTGGCCATTATTTTCGGCCACAAACCTGATGATCCTCTTGAGCTGTTCTCCCAAACGTGCACACGCATCGCTACTTGTAAATAACCACACATGGAAACCCCCAATGATACAGTATATCCAGAGGTTAGAAACAATGCAGAGAATACAGCTGTGTAGCAAACATTAAGACAAGAACTCAAAATGCACAGTCTCAATGCAGTTTTAACTTTTAACTTTAAAGGTCACATGACCTCAATATGGCAGCCATATTAGCTCACAAGTTAATTTCATGCAACACACTTCTAATGTAGGGTTTATATGAAGTCACTACTGTAAATATTTTTTGAGATACAAGGCCTTGACACTGTTGCAGTTGCATAAAAAGTGTCAGAAAACGTGTATGATAAAATATATCTGTGTACAGTGTATAAAGCCAGTCTCATAGCTTTAGGTTTTTAGCCCAAAACCAAAATGTCACATGACCCCAAACATGGCAGCCATCTTAGGTAACAGGTCAAAGTGAAGTGTGCCATTAGGTTTTGCCCGCAGTTTTTGAAAAAAACTGAAAAATTGAAATTGCCAGCTTAAATGGTTTATGAGATATTAGCAAACTCATACAATCACTTTTAAACATATGTCTTCATCTGTATTTTAATAAACTCATAGAATCACATCCTAACATTTAGAGTTTTGTAATATAAATTATACAATTGTTTTAATATCATATTGGAAAACTAAAAAATGAAATAGAAAGATGGATGTGTTTTCAGTGGGAAAACCTATATCACCACAATAAAAGTAAGAAAGTGCCAAAACACGTCTCCATAATAAGGTCATTGCAAAGGTCATTGCAAAGGTCTCTGGACATCTGCCGTGAAAACTAAACTCTTTTACAACACACATGCTTGTATATTTATCTTTATTAATGATTGGGTCTTCAGAATATTTTTTAATAAACTGGCTATTAAACCTTGGAACCTTTAGTTAACTACACCTGCCACTGAAATATTACTGTTTTATTTTTGTTTTTTTTTCCCTTTTTATGAAGCCAATACATTTCTCATGGAAACTGAATGTTTAAATGTTTAATTTGGCAAAATGTCCTGTATGGTAATTTCAGTGATTTACAATGTGACATTTATGTTCAGCATATATTTAGTTCAACTGATTTTTCTACATTATTACCTGTTACCTTAAAACTAAAGAAACATCTGTTTATCTTCAAAGCTCATGTTCCAATTGTTAAAGGATCCTTTTAAAATTCCTTACCAACCAACAGTGCTACTTTTTCCACACAATTGTATTGACCAGTACAAAAGTACCTGTTTTGTCCTGCTGTGTTCCTATTATATCGGAAATGTTCTGTAACAGGTATAATAGTTGCTTTGTTTACCAAGAAATCTGTGATATTGCTGCTACCACTGCCTTCATTGTGCATTTAAAGAATGCATTCAGAACCCACAGAGACAATGTTAGAAATCTTGATTTACATAAGAATTTAGTTTATTCTTTCCTTATGAATTTTTGCTTCACTGAGTTTTGGGAAATAACTGATGGGAAATTAAAACAGCATACATTCTAGGTGGTCCACATTATTGATACATTTTTTCATTCTTAAAGATGGCAGCCTGGAAATGGAGCAAATCATTAACTCCAGCTTTTATTGACTGCAATATATTATAATTGTGTAATGTACTGTATTTTGATGACTGAATTCCAGTGTGAAATATAAGGTCCCAAAGGATACAACAGTGACATGTAACACTATTATTTAATTATTAAAATGCTTGCCTTTGCTAGATTTGTGCTATCATTTTGTAAATAATAAAACGAAACTGGTATTATTATATAATCTCCTAGGAAATGTAAGGTAAGAATTATCTACAGTGTCTGTAACAGATAGCTAGCATGCTCAGCATGTTACATGAGAGAGTTGACACACTGTGATGATTAAACCATCTTAAACTACAGGCTAATTAAGGATTTATAGTAAACTAATGCATTTGCTAATTGAATATTATGCTATAATATGAACCTCTTACTTTAAGTGCTATTCTTGGGTTAAGTTGCAGTCTTAACTGATTTCCTATTCAGCAATTGACATGCTAATTATTTATTAATACAGCCTTAAATGGGAAGTATGCTCCAACAAACATATTTAGAGAATAAGATAAAGTTTGTTCAATTACTAGCTAATGTTAATACTGCTTTGATACCCACATTGTATGTACTGAAAAAAACTGCCATGTTTCCTTGCAGTTCATGTTATTATGCAATACAGTGAATACCACAATGCCCAAATGTTAGCATAACTATTTTACTTTCCTGTATTTCACTAGATTTAAAGTCAGTACTAATGTTATTACAGTGTCATATCATAGCCGACATAAAGTTTGTATAGTGTTGTTTGAAGTCCTTTTATTTATCTGTAGCTAATTTGTCATTTTAAAAGAGACGTCTATACTGTACATGAAAACTGCCTTTACTAAAAGGTTTACCGCCTGATAAAATTGAATTACAGTATTTATTGTTTTCAACCAATTCCAAATGGTTTAATAGTTGATACTAGAAAAGGTATGGTGAATGACTAAAGGTATAAAAATGACTAATGGTCTTCAGTGTCATTTTAAAAGCATGATTATGATAACAACAACCTTCAATTATGAGTTGAAAAATGGAACTGCAATAAGGTGACTGAAGCAAAACCTGTACACTCCAGTGTTCTATTTTATGAGAATGATTTATCTGAGACATGCACCTCAACTGAATATGTT
This sequence comes from Acipenser ruthenus, assembly GCF_902713425.1. NCBI lineage: Eukaryota > Metazoa > Chordata > Actinopteri > Acipenseriformes > Acipenseridae > Acipenser > Acipenser ruthenus. The sequence goes on from NC_081195.1 coordinate 53,745,542, forward strand.
TATTCTTAGTGTTTTTAAGTACTTGATACAGTATTGTTTTAGTAAGAAAAAACTACATAAGAAATATTAAGCTGCAGAGACACACTGAATCTCCATCAGTTCTAATTTGGTGTATAGAAAGTTTATATTAAACAAACTGTGCATGTCCAAGGCCTTGCACAAATCTACACATAGATTTGATAGAATGGATGTCTCTGGAGATTTCCAGTGTAGTATTCTGTTCTCCACAGGCCTTTTCACATATGCTTTGTTTTCAAGTGAACCAACCCAAAGGAGCGGTGAGAAAATGAATGATACAATAGCTAGATTTTGCCACAAACAACACACTGGTACTTTGCTTTTCTAATGGAATTATGCCATTGATACCATTGACATGTCCAAGTACAAAAAGGCCTCACTTATTATAATCTTACTGCATTATAACCTTGTAGTTATAGTACATGCCATTGAAGACTATTTTCTCATTGGATACCATGGCCAGTTGAGCCCCATTGACCCTTGCAAATACGGTTTACATTGGGTAATTTCTCCAGAGCTAAGCATATGAAATTTGGCTCCGATTTGCTCCAGTCAGCTAAAAATTGTCTTCTTAGCAGTCTTCAGGCTGCAGCATGATAGAAATGCAGCTTCATATAAAAAAAAGAACAGCTGTACTGTTATAAATGTTTGCTGCAGTATACCATGGTAAAACAATATCAAATTGTGATAAAGCATAAGAGGCATGGTATATTGTAAAATTATCATTCCAATGCCCCATTGTAATGTAAACCAAGAGTGTCTACCCTTTGGTTAAATTGTTCAATTAAAGATGTTCAAAATAATGTACAGTAGATGCTGGTTATTAGCAACCCTGATAAAGACAACTTTCGGTTATTAACAGCATTTTCCCAGGAACCAATCCCGTCCCACAGACTTTAATGTTAATGGAATTCTGATATTAGCAACTGCACGCCACTTATTGACGACTTTATTACTAGTTGCCAGTGCTACAGAGCGCACTTGCATGATTTATACGTATACTTCACAGCTTTTATAACACACTGACTTTGCAACTGCGTATTTCTGGCAGACTGAGGCAGAATCCTGGCTTTGAAACTGGCTATGAAGCTGCACACAAAATTGAGATGTTATAGCAGGAGGTGGTGCATTGTAAAAAGCAGACAACATTGAACCATTTCTTATTTTAAAATTGTGTTCTTTAGAATTGATTGTAAGTACAACATATATATTTTTTTATGTTTGCTTTACTCATTGTAAGGACAATTGTAGTACATCGCTGTGTAGTACTACAGTATAAGCCTACTCCCTTTTTTTTGTTTTACACATGTTTGAAGTAAACAGTTCTATGTTTGGATATTTTGTGTTTCTCATGTTCATTTTTTAACACTAACATTTAAAACACATGTATTTCAGTGCCATAGTTGTACAACTACAGTATATGTCGCTGTTCTATATAAATACACTTGAAAACAGGGGCTTTTTCACTTACTGGCAACTTTCGGTTAATGACAACTTTGTGCAGGGAACCAAGAGGTTGTTAATAAGCAGCATCTACTGTATGTCAAGGTACTGTATATGACAAATTTGCGCACAAAAAAAAACATCTCTTGTTGTCACTGTCACTAAAAAATTATTTCATGAAAGCTTTTAAAAGACAATACAACGGGACTTTACATCCTACATTGAGAAAAAAAATGTTATGTGATTCTGATGCTTACTTTCAAAAACTGATTTTCTCTTTCACTGCCCAAACACATCTATTTCTTGCTCTATAAGTGTCCTGCTTTCACAGCCTCGAAACATACAGTATATAACTCATGGATAAGTGTGATTATAATGTATTTTATAGAACATCATCTGTTGTGTAGTCTCATTACCTCTGGGGAGTAAATCGGATCATCGCCATATATTGAGCTTCCTCTCATTAATTTATCTGGCAGTCATCAGAACATACTCCATTTGTATACTTCCCTCTGCAGTTCTTTCCATATGCTTTTGATTGGGCTTCAGACGCCGAGATGACTAACTATTCTAAATAGCATTAACTATTAGTGGCATCCATCTACATCTGAACAATAAGTGCTTTACATATCATGGGCTGCATTTATCACTGTGGAAAACAATTCTGTACTCTGGAAAACGTACTTGACTTTAAGGAGAAATTGAAAGTTCTCTATCTGTATGCTAAGCGACTTTCCTAAATAACATTTTTCAAAATCCTGTTCAATGTTCAATTAAGTGATTTTTCTTATCCTATTCTTTATCGGTCTTTGCGTATCACTGAGGTCATCCTGCTTCAAAACACATACAACATTGCACATGACATCACAAGTCTTTCAGAATTAAATCCCAACTTTTTTGTTTTTAAAGCATTTTTTTCCCCACCATGTACAAGATCAGGTTCTTCATATTATATAATCCTTGTACAACACTTCAATTTCTTTACATTTCTTCAAAATCTGTATTTTAGAACACACGAAACCTGACTCTGTTTTCCTATGCCAGGAATATGCAAGGGTACAACTTTTAACATTATTGGATAGTGTGACATATGAGCTTCATGAATATTAATATAAATATCCTTAAGGCAAAATTGGCAGTCAACTTTTCTCCAACTTAGCCTCAGCAAATCTGTCCTTGTTTCCAAATAATTAAATATACATGTGTGTCTCTGGTTCCTGCTCTTACATCTCCTGCCCTGGTAATCTACAACTTAAGGCAACTGTTTCCAATAGAAGATGAAGTTAAAGGGTGGGGTCTAAGATCTCATACCCTAATATATAAATATATTAGAGAAATGAATAACATTTTGACTCAAGTAAACCCTCATCTCGTGATATCTCATAAAATATTTAATACAGTACATGTCTGTCCTTTACACCTCCATCATATGTTTGGTTTTGATTTTTTTTTTTCATTTTGTTGGGCATCTGTAACAGGGTGAAAGTTTGCCACACAAATGGCGAGCGCTAGTCCAACTAAAAGGAACGTCCTGCTCCAGGAACCTACTATTCTACACAAACCCTCTCTACACTCTGTTTGGGATCAACATCCCCTAAACTGACCTACTTCTGGTCTCCCAGAGTACTGGCATTCTCACAACAATACCAGCCTGTTCAAACGGCCTTTTCATATGGTCTCGGCTGGGCAATGCCTTCACAGGCACCGTCTTGGAGTGGAAATATTTTGTGTAGTAGTTCCTGCAGAGCGGACAATCTCCTCCTCAATGTAAACAAACAAAAGCTTTCGCTCTGCGCTCGTCTGTGTAGCAATGGCTGTGCAGTTGCCTTGAGCTGTGGCGCAGACGCTTTTTGAGCTCCGTGCAGCCTCCCCGGGCACGCATCCCCCCCCCAGCCAAACATTTTGTAATAATTACTTTTTTGTTTAAAATAATGAACGTGAAAACCATGTACGAAATAAAACAACAACAACAATAAAATAATAAATGCGCACGTTAAAACAGCATGTTAAAACATGAATTTAAGACGACGAGTGGGCCATAAACACAGTAATTATATTTGGTACACAACCCATTGTATTGGACATTTATTATTATTATTATTATTATTATATTATTATTATTATTATTTATTTCTTAGCCGACGCCCTTATCCAGGGCAACTTACAGTTGTTACAAAATATCACAATACAGATAAGAGCAGTTATAAAGTACAGTAAAATCAGTAGAAAGTAAGAGCAAATTAAAGGTTCTTGGTGGATGAGGAGGGATAGAGGGTGGTGGATTCAAGAGGAATAGAGATAGAGAGATTTGCAGTGGGGAAGGAAGAGGGGGAGAAAAGGAGGTCTGATTTGGAGACGTTGAGTTTAAGATGATGCGAGTGCATCCAGCAGGAGATGGCCGATAATTATATTTTTAGTTTTAAACAATCCAACTATCAGAAAATTGTAGGTTTTAAAACTAATTACATTATGTCTACAGGGGGTATATCACTATTACAGGAATATATTCTTATTTATTATTTACTATTATAAGATACATATCTGCATTGTAAAATCTTGTTCACAATTTTTTTTTAGAAACGTGGTTATGTACAGTGGTTATGACTGTTATGAAAGGTCACCTATGAATCATAGTATATTCACATTGCTATTTAGTCAATAATGCAGCCATAAATAAACTTTCACCTTTTCCATGTTTCACTATTGAAATGTTACTTCTTATGTGTACATTAATGTATTCCATTAACAACAGGCTTGTTCAATATTCTGTGGATACCACCTCTCCATAAAAACACTTTAACTGGTAGCATTTAATGATTTGGCCATTACAGTGACCATCAGTGTCAGATTGAATGGTTTACTCATTTAAATCTTTCAACAACATCAACTGACAATGCATACAAAATGATGATGAGGATTAGAAAAAAAAATAGATTCATCAAATGTTAATTACACTAAAGCGATTATTTTCTTTGTATTCTCCTTACCATATAGTCCCATCTGGAATGCATTCTCATTAACAAGGATATCTTATTTTATTAATTCAAATAAGAGTTCTTGAATCTTTTTTTCATAAATTGAATTGTGAAAAAAATGTTAAAATGTATTTGAATTGTAATGTACTTTGGTCCGGAATTAAAGTTTGGCTGAATTGCTTCTAAGGATCATAGGGGGTACACAGAATGACTCGCTAAAATAGAAATGCTAAAATAAAAATGAAAGTAAAAGACAATAATGTCCATGAATTGATTTTTTAACGGTATTATATAACTATCTCTAAACCACTTTGCATACATATTTAATTTTTGTTTGGCAGCTCAAAGGTTAGTATAGTATAGTTAAGCGGAGTTCCACTCTGATTAGGGTTGGTGAAGCTGGCGTCTGTCAATTCTACCTATGGAGAGCACAATAGACTTCTCATGAACTTTGCAGTTTTCTACTCGTCATATAATTGAATACTAATCAGTGAAGCACAATCTTTTTGCGTTTTTTTAGAAGTATAAATGCTCCGTTAAACATTAATAACAATCACAATACTCGATTGTCTGTTTTTGTTTTATTTTTTTAATAACAATAGCAGCTGGTTGAATTTATTTTCAGTGTTTGATGCAAAACTTTTGGCCATAGCTGTACATCCAGATAATTTTTATGTTGGCTTTAATACAAAGTTTATCATTCATGGGGTTTCCATGCGGGTCAATTTACACATGAAATGGCGATGCGCGTGGACTTTTAGGAGAATTACTTGTGTAAATCAGGTTTGTGGCCAAAAAAAATGGCCAAAGAGAGGGATAGGGTAAATCTCATTTACTCGTGTACACACAAAATTTCACTAGTAATCTTCAAAAACAGCACTAGTACTTTACGCACAGCTAATTTACATATCAACTCCCACCTTTCCCATTCATTTGCATGACATCGGGTGAAAAGCCCAGTACTATAAAGAGTAAAATAAACTGAGCGAACAGAAACCCATTTTTCTCGTGTCTCGAGTTAAAAAAAAACAAAACTTTAAAATGGCACAAAAATGGGAAGTAAATGGTAATATGATAGACATTTAACAGTGCAGACTATTTTGGATTATTTATATTTTTTCCGAATAGAACTTTTTTTTGCGAAGAGATTCACAAATACTGTCTTTTGATTCTGTGCATCCAAAGACCTGGACTTAAAAGTTTTAAGAACTAGACCTACTGTTTGGTATTATGTCCTAAGCTAGTCAGTTCCAAACTGTTGTGATATAGGATAGGAGTTTGCAACACACTTTAAATGCTATTTGAATTTGAATATTGCAAAGGAGAATTAGGAACAAAAGGAAGCAGTTCTTGTTTAATTTCAATTATAATTGGTTTATCCTTTGGCATATACTCCAGAGTAACATCGTTTGCCTTTTCTAACGGAAACTTAAAAATTGAAAAACTATTTTAAAATCTCTGTAAGAAATTGGCCTTATGTGAGAAAAGAGGCTTTTTTTTGTAGTGTTTATATGAGCTTTTGGTTGGCCCACAAGTCCTATCTAAACTGGGCCTCAATCCAACCTTGCCATTAAGACTTCCTCAATTGAAATGCCTTTTGATTTCCTTTTCAACTCCTGAGACCTGCAAAGTGTAATTTATGCAAATTAGACACATTTACCTCTATTAGTTTAATGATTTAATTAGAAAATCACTTACAGAAATTTAAGAGAAATATAAAATACTAATAAACATTTCACTTTCTATCTTTAAGGCTGTTCCTCTGGGAGATAGTCACACATCCCTGTTCATGATTCAACTGATGGAAAACATAGCATTTTAAAAGGCTTGTGGTTATAAAACAAAATGTAAAAAAGGTTTCATGATCATGTACAGTATGGGGGAAATGGGTTTAATAAAGATATATTCAGGCACGCAGCCCATATTTTTTAGAAATGTGTTACTAAGTCAGTGCAGCTTTTTGAATCCCTTGGTAGAAGTACAAATATCCTGAATAAACGGCTGTCCCAGTTAAACGAGAGGCATTTGAGACAACCTTAGGAGCACTTTTTTAATGAAAAGAATAGAAAATGAAATCACATCACATTATTTTGAAAAGTCCATTTTTTTTTATTCCTAAACAAAATTAATCACTGTTTTTAAATTCTACATCTTATCACAAGGCGAAGCACCTGCGAGGTTGACCCACCAGAATTTAAGCAAAGATGCATTCAAAATTAGTACCTGTAAACATGTTACCACACAGGTTATCCCACTTAAGTAGAATAAAAAAAAATGTATCCCATGCCAGATATGCTCGTGCTTGTGGCACAAATATATATTGCAGCATAGTGGGGCTTAAAGCACCTCTTTTGACTGACAGGTGAAATGTCCCCACTCGTCCCCTCAAAAGAAATACAGTACATTGATTGCCTTGGGTACAGGATCTCAAATTAACTACATATGTTGGGTGTTAAAAAGAAAACAAAACACAAAACAAAAAAAGAGCACCACTTTGTTCAGCTAAATGCAAAAGGTTCCATTTTAAACAGTTTTCTTTGGTGGGTGTCGGTGTGGGGTGGGTTCACAGTTAATCCTATGGTCCATTATTCTCCAGTAGTCACAGGAGTCTACCTGAATGTCATTTTCTAATCAGTAGCCATTCATCCAGGGGGTTGTGAAAGATCTCTGTATGTTAATTGTGTCTATTTTTCCATTGAAGACAAACACTAATCATTTCACCATGGGAACTGGATCCTGGATTAAGGTCCAGAACTTGACACTTCTTTTGTTTTAGTCCTGAGTTAAGCAGCAAATAGGTATTTAAATCTATAGATCTCTTATACAGAAAGAGAAGCTACTAGCACCTTGGTGCTTATTTATTTTTTTATTTTTTGTTTGTTATTAAAACATTTCTGTGATGTATACCCTTTGATCTTTTCATTGATTAATTCTATGAATCTTCTAACTAAAAGTGGCTGAGTGGCTTTGAAGAGAAGTGGAGAGAAGAGCAGATATATTGTTGAGTAACAAATCCAGTTAGTGCTAGGAATCCACGGTTAGTGTTATGAATCCACAGAAAATTGTGGACTCGTTCACAAAACCACAGTGAGTCAGAACAATACAACAGAAAAGTGATGACCATTTTATTACGCAACAATATTTTCAACAATTAGTCAATTAGTATTACACATTTCAAACGTAACACTTAGAAAAGGGCTTGCAATTTCAATTTAGCATTGTTTGCTAAAAGTAGGGTAATACAATTATACATTTACAATGTAAAAATGATTTTCATAATAATAAATTGTGACAAAGCTTCTTTATTTATTTACAGTATTCACAAATCACAGATGTAATATACTTTACACTGGTCCATACACAGTTCCTTACATACAGCTATTGTCTTTGAAACTTGTCCTTTTATACCTGCCTAGCTTGTTAAATTATTAACAGGTATATTAGTTGAACAGATTGCCAGTCAATCAGTGTTCTTGGATAGCAATGACATTCTGGGAGATGTACTTTCATTCCTCATTTAAATGCAAGAGCTACATTTTTTTTTTTTTTTTGCATTAGCACTCTGTAAACCTCCATCAATTACTGGATATTAGATGTAAACTCAGCTTTTTCATTTCGTTCATAGCTTTAACCACTGTTCAAACAAGTTTACAGCCCACTCCTCAAAAACTGATCGCTTGCAATGATATTTAGGTCTGTATGTGTTTTAGGTTTGGCAAAATGATCACATTCCTTTGTTTTTTGCATTTTGTTTTTCTTAAAGCCACTTTCACGTTCTACATATAAAACATAGTCTGCCCTACTATCTTCACTTACAACAGCACTTTTGTCTGTGTAAGTGGGATTTCAAACTCAAACTCAGAGGAACACATAACATGCCCGCAATGTGAGAGACCAATGTTAGGTTACTTAACGTAACCCTGGTTCCCTGAAAAAGAAGACGACCACCAACACCATGCAATGCAAGGGAAAGACAATCGACTCGATTCAACATGAGAAGCTCTTTTCTATCAGCACGCTCAGCTCAACACAGAGGTCTTACCGTACCGTCTTGAAAAGGTAAAAGAGAAATGGCTTCTTCAGGATGACGGGAGCGAGTGCGTTATCCCAGGAAGGGGCCGTTTCTCTACGCAATGGGCAGGCATATCCCATACATAATGTAATTGGTGGTCATCTTCGAATTGAAAGGGAACATTTTAACTGTTTGAACTAAGCATAACAAAGGAGCGAAAACCAAATCCAATTACCAAATTACCAATCAATTGAATCTCGTTATGGAACAAGTATCAACTAGCAAGACGTTTGAAGTGGCATAAACAACTGAAAGTGTTGAATCAGTAAAAATAATAGTACAATTACAGATTACTCTGAAGTATTATTATTATTACAGAGACTAGGGGATAAACTATGCATCAATCACTTACAGTAGGACCTCGGTTTTACGTCTTATCCAAAGGATTATTATAATTTAATTTAATTAACTACTTCAATGGAAGGTGATCTTTAGCCAAAATATACAACATACACGTAGTGTGGACAATATACTGTTTATTAAATAGGCTTTTGTTGACGTACTACACATGACATACATTTAAAGCAAACAGAATTGAACAGCTTTACTTTTAGCTAAGCCTGAAGCAGGTACAGGGAAAAAGTGTTGCATTACTTTTTGTTGTTGCTGTTGCCAATTTTGATATCAAGTACATAAGCCTCAAAATTAACTTTCATTAGTTTAACTTGTAATATTAGTCCAAGAAACATCCCCAACTGCTAGATGGAAGTTTTTTGTTTTTTTTCATATGGTGCGTATCCTTAACTGATGACTTGCACCCCTATTCGATGTTTTCAGATGGTGTTAATGTTACCAAACCCCATTAAGCTACAGTATCTAACCAAACACAGTATCTCCTTACTAAAATATGAACATGTTTTCTTTGTGTGTGTTAACATGCATATGAAACACATACAATACAAAAGAGTGCCCTATTGGAATGTTGTCCTTTCATTTGTTTAGAGTTTATCGAGCTAGTTGCACTATACAGAAAGTCCCATATGCTTTGTATTACTAATTACTGTAGATGTTGGAAGACACTGATATAGACAGGGTGTACGTAAAGGCTGAAACTAATTAAGGTACGTCTAATATCAATAATAACACAAGAGTTACAACGTAGTATGAGGTGTCATCTAACCCTTTGAGGGATTTAATTAAATCATTAACAGAGACAAGTAAAGCATTTTAATCAAACTAGAACACACACCTCAGATGGTGTTTGCTCTAGTTATCATTATCCTAAGAGTAAGCCACGTTTTTCTGAAACTACGCACCCACTTATAAAGCTCCAAAACAATGAAGATGCCAAAGCAGGTGGTGAATGTAATTACTTTGGGACTGTAATGAATAAAGTGCTTGGAGAAACTAAATACGTAACCACCCTTTCATTCCCCTAAAGCTTTTATTTAACCATTTTTGTGTTTATATATATTTTTTGTAACGCAATTGTATTTCTACAGGATATAGCCTCATTATTTATTCTAAGTGGAAAGCTAATTAGAGGTATCCATGTTATTTATTAATGCATCAATTTGTTTTAGTTTCCTTATACAGTAACTCACAAACCCAAGAAGCTTGCGATTTCATACACAGCAACACTTGCTAGAGGGGAAGGGACTAGTGCATCGGATGTAATCTATACAACTACATTACTAACTAATGGTTTTCAGATCAGTGGCCGATGGTGGAGGTAAAAGAACTGTGGTAAATCCCCTTCTCTCATTGTCCCTGGAGGCAACTGCCAAGTCCATCACCATGGTAACAGACCCATTGGCATTCCTGATCAAGAGCTAAAACAAATTGATGCACCTATTGTCTATAGACCAGCCTGACCGGCAGCATGGAGTTTGGGTCGCAAAACCTTTTTAATGTGTAACGTCAGCTATCAAACACATTGCTGTGTTAAACCGTTGTGTCAGGTGTTTAAATACTTGGCTAAATGATGCAATATCTGTGTAAACCCTAAAATCCCATTTATTTTCAAAACCTCACTATTCATACATTTTTTTGTATTAATAGTTTTCTCACAGTAAAGTATAATCTCTATTCTATCACTATTATAGTTTCTATTTATAGTACTACAATGCCAACAATAGAGGCGGCAATTATGAACATGTTTGACGAATGAATGAATGAATGTGTTTCTATGAATGGTTTATAGACTTTTCATAATGGATAATGCTGAAATGGTTTTAAGGGAAATACACTGTACATAGTTAAGATTAACAAAGCAACCTAATACTAGCAGTGTATTAACTCTATTCCTCCACAGCATGTGAGCGGAGCGGAGCAGGACCATTTTGCTAAGAGAGTGGAGTAGGTAAAGTGCCTGAGCAGAACATGAATGTGAAAAGCCTCTGGCACCACTTCCCGCTCCAAAAGATGTTTTGCAAAGGAAAAGTATTTGACATTGTACATATAAGGTATGATCCATAAAAGAAGCAGCTTTTGCGATGCTCAGACAATATTGTGCAATCTATGAAATCGCCCTGTATAATTAAAGTTAACAAAATAATCAATAATATCCAATTTGCACAGTTTTATTACAACAGCGAAAGCCATTGTGTGCTTGTATATGAACCATGTTAATTGCAAATTTCATAAAAAAATCTTTAATCACATGGTATGTGCAAAAGGGTCAGTGTATGTTAGGATCCCAAGTCGAAATACGACCCCATCGGCTTGGGGTTAAATTACTTTTTCAGATAGATGAAATCGTGTCGTGTTCGGCTTGGGGTTGTCTTGCGAGTGATCCCCTCGAGGTGCAGAAGATTCACTTTACCCAAAGCATTTCCATCACTTCATGTAAAAGTTAGATTGAATTATTCTCCAGGGAAATTAATATAATTAAAATAAATAAATAAATAAAAACTTAAAAAAAAACTGTTATTGCTGTAATAATACATATTGTGCAGACCTTTTTTGTCTAAGTGTGAACGTGTCAATTATAGTTAGCAAATGTATTTTTTACAGAAATAATGTTTTAATAATCAGTTTTACTAAAAACATAATTGTACTCACTGGAATCGGATCCCTGATATTTGTATCGGGTGTGTCGGTACCAAAGTGGAGCTGGAGTGGAGTGGAACTGGCTGCAGAATGGACTGGGGAAATAAAAGCCTTGGAGCGAGTGGTTTCAAAGGGGAAGAGAGCGAGGATCAGCGTTTATGAGCGCTCCACTCCGCTCACATGCTCTGATTCGTACTGGTGGACTCCCATTCCTGCTATTTTTTACCCACCAGGGTCAATCAGGGTAAAATGATATGGAACACACTTTTAAAGCTGCTCAATAACTATTTAAGAATAAATGATACAGAACAGAAATGCATCTTTCATTTAACTGTAAGTAGGTGGAACATAAGAGGTAGGTTTTAATTACAATATTTATGATGACATTTTGCTACAGTGAGAGGATGTGTTTTCTTTGATAACATAGTGAATATATTTTAAATAAAATATTACATGATATCAATGACTGTGTGATTGCTGGCTTGTGAATTTAAGAATTCTTTTGTTATCAGTGCCTTTTAATTATTTATATTTTAGTGACAAAAGCTGGCTTTTTATTGTCCAAATGATCTCATCCTCTGTCACAGGAAAATGGCAAAAAATGTAAAAGCTTTAGAATTCTTGCAGTACTGGAGATAGTTCCATCTTGTCCATTGCAATAGAATGTAAAGTGATGTTTCCACAGAGAAGGTAGCCTCTTCACCAGAGTAAAGCTGCTTAGCAACACCTCCTCAGGCTGAGAAAGAAAATAAAAACAGGACCCCTGTCAATCTAGATGTGTGTGTGTGTTGTTTCGCTGTGCGGTTAAATATTGCAATCATCTTGCGATTAAAAAAATGAATCTCACTTAATCTTGATTATAAGTGCATATTTAATTATTATTATTTATTTCTTAGCAGACGCCCTTATCCAGGGCGACTTACAATTTTTACAAGATATCACATTATTTTACATACAATTACCAATTTATACAGTTGGGTTTTTACTGGAGCAATCTAGGTAAAGTACCTTGCTCAAGGGTACAGCAGCAGTGTCTCCTACCAGGGATTGAACCCACGACCCTCCGGTCAAGAGTCCAAAGCCCTAACCACTACTCCACACTGCTGCCCATATATATTGATACAATTACAGCATCCATCCCATTTAAGTTTGTTTGTTATTGATGCTATTATTATTATTATTATTATTATTATTATTATTATTATTATTATTATTCAAGAAACAACCCAGCAAAAAATTCTGTTTTCCTATTTCTGAATTCTCTTCATAGTTTTATATTTATTTCCAATCCAACATTGTTGTTAAATTGTTTGAACCAACTGCTAAATCACAATGGAGTCAGTTTATTACTCACCTTTATATATATATATATATATATATATATATATATATATATATATATATATATATATATATACACACCTGTATATATATTATATACAGTGCACTCCATTTATAAGAATCATATCCATCCCGGAAAATTTGATTCTTATAAGCAGTTGATTCTTAAAAGCGGGCCGATATGATTACTGTGGTGAAGTGCTGCTGAATGAGTATGTTTGAGAATAAGAGCTTTGTTCCCTGCAGTTGACCACTAGATGTCATTAGTTCCCGCATGTATGCACACCTCCGGAAAATCCATAGTTGTTTCTTTAATGAATTAAGGATAATGGTCAATTGGTTAACTGCTTGTTAAAGTTAATGTCACCTTGATAAAAAGGGCTTAGCTGCTAGCTTTGTGATGGGAGGTATAGAGGAGTAAGGAAGTGGAAGTGTACGTGCATGGCAGAAGCAGAACTTAAAGAAAGAAAGAAAGAAAGAAAGACTGAGATATCTATTTGTTCCAGATCCAAATAAGTATCGTAGTCAAAGTGTATGTGTAGTTCCTGGGGGGATGGGGACAGGGACGTATTAACTATTTTGGTTTGTATTTGTTTAGTTGGGTAAACGGTTTATCCGTCCTGACGTCAGACAGGGACCACACAAAGTAGTTAGTGTGCTCCAAGTCCAAATAAGGTTTATTTTGTTTGTTTGTTTTATTAGCGGTTGTTTCCCCACTGCACTGTAAGAAAAATAAAACCAACACCGGTTTTAAACTGTAAATGAAGACTCCAGCCTGATCATTTACACTGCCCTCGGCCACGTCACATTACAATTAGCAAAAGCGCCTCCGCATCAGCAGTTTAAATACAGTAAACAGATGTCAATGATGCTCAATCACTGAGGACAATAAATCAAAACGAGTCCTTGTGGGTAAGCAACTTGTTATATGATCACGATTATGTTTACTCAAGGCTGCAGAATCCTATTTTACTACAGTATACTTGAGAAGCAATCGTCTCCTGAGGGTGCCTAGTTTAACTGCCATGCAGTGTTACGTGTAATGGGCTTTGAATTAAAATGACAGTACAATATTTCACTGTCAAGACTACCACTGCATTTAAGCATCTGTGGCTTACTTATTTTCAGTAGCGATGCAAACCTCACAGTTTTTCACTAAGCAGAGATGCAAAGCTCTGCAACCCCCCCTCCTCACTGCACTGCAAACCACTCGTATGTATTCAATGAATGTTTATTCACATTATTGAAACAATTTTCACTTACAAAGACCACAAAAAAAAAAACATACCTGCACAATGTAGTGGCGCACTCACTGTCTGATTACAAACAATGCTGTGTTTCCTGCATTATTGCACGATCCATGCTGCGTACGTGCCTAATCATGCGAGATGCGATCAAATTCAAAAACAGCTTTATTAGCTCTACACATCATTGCATTTGATACAGTACTGTATTATATTATATGTAGTCAGTTTGCCCCAAAATGATTCTTATAAGCGGATTGCTGGATTCTTACAAGCGGCAAGCGGAGTATTTTAGCATGGTTAGTATAGGAATGATTTTTTTCCTGTGGTTTTGATCACTATATGGGGTTGATTCTTAAAAACAGAGTGCACTATATATATATATATATATATATATATATATATATATATATACACACACACACACACACACACACACACACACACACACACACCTGGGTCTCTTTTTACTACCCGGGTATCGATTATTAATTTGAGAATTTAAAGAAAATGTAGAAAATATGAAAACGCAGTTGTAAGTGCGGGTCTCCGGTTGGCGTAATAAAGACAACATTAAAACAAGCTTTGCATTAAGGCCCGGACCAAATCGCAACCTGCTAATCACACTTAACAAAACTGTATTTAATAGAGTTTTCTTTTTTTGTAAGTATCTTATTTCTTCTACTCATAAAAAGAAAACACTATTAAATACAGTTTTGTTAAGTGCTATTAGCGGGTTGTCAAAGTTTTGATTTGGTCCCAGCCTAAGCCTTTTCTTAACTGACAGGATATCAATGTTTTACAGAAAAAAACAACACAGCGAGCGGCAAGTACACCTCAATAATAACAACTTCTCAGGAACTAAAAATATGAAAGAAAACAACATAACAACATCCTGTTGAGTTTATGTCAGTGATAACTCTGTGATCTGTGGCTTCCAATGCGAAATGTGAAATCTACAGTTATTGCAAAGATATAGTTTATCACCAAAAAGATCAAATAAGTAGCCTTTATTTAAAAATGAATAAACAAATAAATACATTATTGTGAGCGGTACACCAGAAAACAGACTGAAACCGTAATGAAGTAGATTAACAAAGAAAAAGCATACACACTCCAAAATGCATAAGGTACAAAGTACAAAATCAAAGGTGTGTGTCCTGCTTTTTCCAGAAGATTGCTTTTACTCTACAGATGTCCTTTTTTTCTTCTTTCTTTTTCTAATACATTGCTTTAGTCCCGAGGTGCTCTCACTTGTTTTCTGCATGATGACTATAAAATACTTGATAAGAATGTTCTTGATTTAGAATAGTTTTTAGAATTTTATATCTTGCCTAAAGCTACAGCTTTTATCATTGCAGCACTCCTACATAGTTAGAAGGTTCACCTGTAATTCTCATCTGCAGTTCCAGAAGAGAAAAGATACTGTATTAAAATGCCTTTTAGGCTTTCAATAGCGTTTGAAACGGAAACTAAGACCGGAACAGTGTCTCTGTGATTGTTACATGGATTGCTTTGCAAGCCAGCCTGTTTCTGTACAGCTCTTAATACTAGCCAAGGGAGCTTACAAAAGGCCTTGAAGAAAAGGTGAGCCGATATGAACTGCTTCAATTATGGGTTTGTGCAGCTTGCAGGAAGGAGAGTATTGGGTGTGGAAATAAAAAGATTGCACAGGAGCTTGTGTTCTGCATAGAAAAAGTTCATGATAACACCGAATTAGTCATACTGACCATTGTTAATTTTACAGCTAGCTGATGCTATTTACTGTAAGTCAATTTCAATCAGTCTGGGTGTCCTTAAAAAAGCTGATTCAAAAACCTGTCATTTAAAATAAAAAAAGTAATACAATGTAATTGTAACGTTCAAATCAATTCAAAGGTAATAAAATGAGAAGATTACTATGCCATTCAAAATGTCTGTTAGATTTTGCCAGTTGTCAAGTCCAGATGAAAAGAGCTCAATATTTGGCTATTACAGGACTTATTATGGCTGCAGAAACCTTAATGGATTTATATGAGAAATAATGTACCCTTATAATGAAAAGATGATCATGACATATTCAACCAATTACATGTAATGAACAAAGCACAGAAGCAAAAGCCTTTACTGCATAAACACCATGGGCCAATTATGCTTACTAACATGTTGTTAGCTTCACCAAGAGAAATAGAATTAGTGTGAAAGGGTTTTAGATTTGTCAATAGATATGTTAATAGAGAAACTTGAACCATAGCAACAGCACTCTACAGTAGCTAAAAATAATATGTGCAATACAAGTTTGGAAACGGCAGGGCTCTAAGCTCATAAACAAAAATGCCATACAAGCCATGGTTCGATAATGTGCAATAGTAACAAAAAAAAACATTAATCAAAAAACAATTATAAAACGTACATGGCATTACACATATCGTTACACTGATACAATGCATGACATTTACATGAGAGTAAATGTATTTGAACTGTCACAAAAAATGAGGCACAGCCACAATGATCATGAAAAACACATTACAGCTGCTGTCCAATCAATATTTTATTTTGATTTCATCTCTTACAAAACCATGACAAACATGGATTGTTTAATGAGCATAATGCATTGGTCCATGCATGATTTATTTTTTAATTTTTTATTTACTGATGCATATTGAGTGCATGCATATTGCTTGTTATTTTAAAAACGCAGGTGCTTTTTATATAGAAGTGTATGCTAGAACAGAATAAACTTTAATGGTAAGTATCTTCAAAGCTCAAATACTGTATATGCTAAATCCATGTTGCCTAGCTGATGCAAACAATACAAAAAAAAAAAAAGCTATCAAGAACCAAAAGATTAATTTCTATAAATGTTATATTGTCAGATGCAATAGCTGTTGCTAAATATAAAAAAGGGATTATTGAAACACATTGTTTAATATACAGGATGTTTAAGTGAGGAGGGGCCCAGCCCCCCCCCCAGCTACGAAAATCACTAAGGTGACCCCCCTAGCTATATGAAACAAGGGCCAAGGGGACACAATATAAGATAACATGATATTATAGGATATTTCAAAGTTTGTGGAGGAACTACAATGAGAAGCATACGATTATAGATGAAAACTGTACAGTTACATTGTCATTGTGTGGGATAATCTTAAGTGTTATTTTAATAAATCAGGGTGCAAGTACCAGACCACCACCAAATCGTACCATACAATTTTCTTCTCCCTACCTTATATTAACAATAAAGAAGGATGCATTCCTAGATTACTCTGCAAATATAAAAACTTTCAGAAAGACTAAACATTCCTGGTGATTCCCAGGTGGAGAACTTAGGGCCGTCTACGTGAGGGGAGACACACTAAATAATATAATAGTAAGAGCAAGACTTCCACGAGATTCTCTTAACATATTACAACATGAAATAATAAAATA
The DNA here is from genome assembly GCF_902713425.1 of Acipenser ruthenus. Classification (NCBI taxonomy): domain Eukaryota; kingdom Metazoa; phylum Chordata; class Actinopteri; order Acipenseriformes; family Acipenseridae; genus Acipenser; species Acipenser ruthenus. The sequence goes on from NC_081195.1 coordinate 53,763,034, forward strand.
TAGGCTCTTAGGTTATAATAACATAAAGGCTCTTGGGCTATATATTGATTTGAAACTGTTCATACAATTCAAGGAATTAATATTTCAGCCGGTTCTTAAGCAGATCAAAGGCGGATCCTCTCTTTTTATGAAAGGAACCTTATACCTGCTCCCTTCTCTGATCTATATGCCTATTTTCAAGAAATTAAAAATTAACTCCAATCCCATGTGTCTAAATTTGAATGACCGAAACAAGGAAGACTCTATAGTGAACAATTAATCAACAGCACATTCCGAGGTGTATGTGTGTATGTATGTATGTGTGTGTGTAGATATGTCTGTGTGTATGTAATGTATGAATCAACTTAAACATGAGTAGTTTAAACTTATTAAAATAAAATCCTTACCATCATGTGAATTTTAACTTGAAAGAGTTATGCTTTCATATGCTTGCCCTGGACCTCATATTAAAGTGAATATGTAATTGCATTTTTAAATCTTTCATACATTATTCCTAGTTTTAGTCACTTTATTTGTACCTCAGGTATTTATCTTGCCTAATTTCTTTCAGCAACAGTTTAGATATATTATTTACTCAACAGCTACTAAAACCACAGATACTTCTGGAACCTAGTGTGCTTACCAAGCTGCAGGGGACGGGTTCCATCAATAATTGTAATTACCATTTTGTCTGTAGATGATTAAATAATTCCACTTTTAAAGCCATTATCCTGGCTTTAGGTTAAAATAAAACATAAGCTGAACACAAAGGTTTGTTCACAAGCAACAGATTTTAAAAAAAAAGGTTACAATTGCTCAATATCATTTTTAAGGTAAAGACATCCATCATAATATAAAATTGACAACAGAAATGTGACAACTGACAGTATTACTCCTTAATAGTCCAACAAGACAGTTTATATATATATATATATATATATATATATATATATATATATAGAGAGAGAGAGAGAGAGAGAGAGAGAGAGAGAGAGAGAGAGAGAGAGAGAGAGAGAGAGAGACACACACACACACACACTACTGGTCAAAAGTTTTAGAACACCTCCATTTTTCCAGTTTTTAATTTACGCAGTTTAATGTCTCAATGTACTCTGAAATTAAAGCATAGAACAAATAAACAATTGGAGATAAAAAAGAAATCATGGAATCGTTTTGTTTAACAAAATTTAATCTAAATTTTTGACTCATCAAAGTAGCCACCTTTTGCAGATATAACAGCCAAACACACTCGTGGCATTCTTTCTACAATGGAAATCAAATATTGTTCGGAAAGTTCTTCCCAACACTGTTGCAGAAGTTCCCACAAATGTGTTACACTTGTTACACTTGTAGGTTGCTTTGCTTTCACCCTTCTATCCAGTTCATCCCAAACCAGCTCGATGGGGTTTAAGTCTGGAGACTGTGCTGGCCATTCCATGATTTAAAACCTACTGTCTTGTTCTTTTCTTCTAAGGTAGTTCTGACATAGCCTGGAGGTATGTTTTGGGTCATTATCTTGCTGTAGGATGAACCCCTGACCAACTAGGTGTATACCAGAGGGTATTGCATGGCGCTGCAAAATGCTGTGGTAGCAGTTTTGGTTCAGGGTGCCACTCACTCTGTGCAAGTCGCCGACTCTGGATCCAGCAAAAGAGCCCCAGACCATCACGCTTCCTCCTCCATGTTTGACAGTTGGTGTCACACACCGAGGAACCATCCTTTCGCCTACTCGACGGCGTACAAAAACCCTGCGTGATGAACCGAAGATTTCAAATTTTGATTCATCGGTCCATAAGACCTTCTTCCAGTCTTCAGTAGTCCACTGGTGGTGCTTCATGGCCCAGGCAAGTCTATTTTACTTATTTTGCCATCTTAGCAATGGCTTTCTTACTGCCACTCAACCTGTCAAACCTGCAGCTCAAAGTCTTCTCTTCACAGTTGAAACTGAGACTTGCTTACTTCGACCAGTGTTAAGCTGTGCTTGAAGCTGTTGTCCTGTGAGCCGCCTATCACGCAAGCTGTTGACTCTCAGAAACTTGTCTTCTGATTCTGTTGTGGCTTTGGGTCTGCCAGACCTCTTCCTGTCAGAATTTCCTCCAGTTTCCAAGTGTCTTTTGATGGTGTAGGAAACTGTACTCACTGACACCTTGGCTTTCTTTGCAATTTCTCTAAAGGAAAAACCTACACTTTTAAGGGTTATAATGGTCTGTATTCCTTTGTTAATTGCCTTTTTCTCGCCATTATGAGAGCAATATACTACTTCCTGCAGTACAATACTGTCCAAATAATGCTTAAGAGGGTGTGGTAACACAGTCTGTTCCAACACTGCTTTTATACAGACAGAGGGTTTGTAAGTAATCAACAAAAGTTGGGACACCTGTAGGAATTGTTAGCATCAACTTTCAAGGCTTAATTTACTTCCATTGCTGCAGAACAGCTGTAAGTTGTTAACCCATTACTTGTTCCCTGAAAAAGGCCTTTTTGTATAACTCTGAAATGTACATTAATTTTCAGTTTTTGGTAACCTAAACTTTTTTTAACCTCCGGCAGTTTACCGCTGACCTTTGTACCATTTCAGGTTATTCACTGGACTTGAACTGCTTAAATTTAAATAAAAACTGGAAAAATGGGGATGTTCTAAAACTTTTGACCAGTAATTTATACATATATATATATATATATATACATATATATATATATATATATATATATATATATATATATATATATATATATATATATATATATATATATATTTAACTGAGGAGCTTTACTCTGATTCTCTGATTCAGTCAAAGCTCCTTCAAATTGTATTTATTTTACTATAACAAAACTGAACTAAAACTATTTGGGGTTTTAATGCTAGTCTATATAACATATCTATGCCTTTTTTTCTGGGTGGTAGATTTTCAATTTTTTTTTATTTTTTATTTAATTTTTTAATAAAGAACAGGGAAAGAAAGCTTTGATCCTGAGCTTCTATTTAAAGCCCCACATAACTGCATCTTACTCTGGAAGGAACCAGCAGCCTTAAGGTCTCAATCCCAGCAGCTCCTGGAAGAGTAAGCACTAATAAGTTGCTAGAGATATAGAGAGAAAGCTTCTGAGTTGAGCGTTCTCTCACCCAACAGCAATAATCTGTTCTTGAATCCAAGCACACCCTTTCAGAGCTTGTCCTCCGTTTCTAAACTTAATATAGGTGCCACGCAATACTTGAGGACAGGGCCCTATCTCCTAGGAAGGCAATCAAGTTGCTTGCCCTCGTTTTCAGGGTCTAGCATGAATTCAGGACCCCTGTCTGTCTGCCCAATCCCTGCAAGTGAGTGCTTGCATTTTAATCCTGTCTGAGAGAATAGAGGAGAAAAAAAGTCAATTTATTAACTGTGAATGCCCTGTCGTTGCTATTTTAATAAATGAAACTATTTCTGTTCATAATGAAAAAAATAAAATAAAAAAATAGGACAGACATTATTTAAAAAAAACAAAAACAAAAACATATGAAGCCATTGGAGAGACAATTTTTAAATACAAAAATTAGGAAGTCTAATATTAACCTCAAAGGGTATGATGGCATAAAATTATCCGTGGCAGTTTACTTCTTTAATTTAATCTAAAATGTAAGTGTAAGGCCATTCTAAAGGGAGCCCTGCTATCTTGATAAGGGAAACTAATGAGATGGCCTTTGCAATGCCGGTCACATACCAGCCACAGTGACAAGGACCTCTATCAAAAAATAAAGCAGAAGATAAATGAGATTTTTCTAATATCCATTTCACCCATTGTTCATGAGTGTCATGAGATACCACTTCTATTTATCCTGGAGGCAAGGAGACAAGATATGAGTTTCAGAGCAAGCTTAGGAACAACTGGCTGTCGCTTACAAAACAAAAATATTTTGTATTTATAAATTCAACAGGATTCTTGTTAGGAAAACATTTCAGAGCAGCACTCTCAAACCCACCATGTTATTTTTACTACAATAAGAGATTTTTTTGTATGTATGTATTAAAAAGTTTCTAAATTATAAATGTTTTCAACACAAAAGATTCTGTGATAACACTGGTATTGTATGCAATGGTTTCAAATATACTGTTTACAATTAAATACTGTAGAGGAAGTGCAGGGCATTTTATTTTAATAGTTGAAGCTGAACTCCTTAGCCCAGGTGTCACATGGTAAACAAAAACTAACTTTAATTAAAAAATATTCCTCTACTCAGATTTAATTAACCAGGGAGGTTTCATAGGGCTTTGAGCAATGAAGTGGTATTAAATGGGTCGTGCTTTAGTTTAGAAAATAACTCACTAACATACTTACAAATCTTGGTCATATGTGTTACTGGTTAGTTATAAAATAGCAACCTACATTACATTAGCTTGGGCAGTATGGACAAGCAGAATAATGCAAGGACGGCATTTCACACATTACCATGTAAAAGTGGAGGGATGTCTGTCAAACAGCTGAAAAAGTGAACATTGAAAAGACAAGAGACTCAAGTCACCAGTAATGCAATTCATCGAGAATGAAAGCGGATTAGTATTCAAGGAAGGCTGAGTTTATTAGAATGCTCCGTTTGAAGAAATTGCTGTTAAAGGCTTTACAGATCACAGTTTTATGATCTCAACCGCAAAATCGGTGCCTGTGCTGGAGAGTCATGTGGCTTTAAAAAGGTCACTTGAACAATCATACTGATTCAGGTAGCAAAACACCATTACAGCTAAACAGGAGTGACCGTGCATAAAACGTCAGGAAAGCTGCCTGAAAATGAAAGAGATATTCTGAGAATGCAAACACAATTCTACAAAATCATACAGTTTTGCATTTATGAACTTGAATACACAAAATAACAAATGGTCAAAAGTGACTTAAATAGCACTAAAAGCTTTAAAACAGTCATGAGGATGGCAGTATACAACACATGATCCCTCAGCCACCTTCATTCATGGAATAAGGAGTACATAGCACTATGTGTATACATATCCTCCATAAATATTTCCTTCCCTGCATAAGAACATAAGCACTATATAGTCACACCCAGTGCAATAGCACAGTGCCATTAACATATCAAAATGTGCAGCTGATTCTGTCTCGGGACTCTTGCCTAGTATTTTTAGTTACTTGGAAGGTATGTTAATGTATGCAGCAGAAGGCAATTTAAATAAATATCTGTCATGTAGAGTTAAAACTGTGTCTCTCCAGTGTTAATTATGGAGCTATCAGGAAGGCAAAGGGAGGGAGAAATATCTCACAAGCCCAGGGAGCCAAGTGACAGCTCTGTACCTCTGCCAGCAAAGCAGTTTGACATCACAAGCTCCTACTTCCTCTCTTTCTGAATTTACATAGGAATTACTTAAAATAGTTAATTTCAAGAGGTTTAATTGAAAATTAATTTGTTTTTACTGTGTTTTCTTTCTTTTTTCTTTTTTTAACACAGCAAAGCCCTTGGAATAGAACCACTTCAGCCTCAATTATTACTTTGGTTACGAATCAAGTTTACATTATGTACTTCTGTGCAGTTTATTCAATTATTTACCGCTTTTAATTCTAAGACTGTCATATAACTGTCCAATAGTGCGGCACAAAAACACTGACTACTACAAGTCAAACATGGCCAGAGGTAATTAACATAGCCACCCTGTTCTTCCTTGTAAGGGTGTCTCTCAAACAGAACAGGGCTCCGGACAAACGTTTTGCCTTAGGAGCCAGTGGCTCCTAGGCCAAGAATTGTGGGCTCCAAATTCAATTGTTTGGCGCCACTTTAAGAGCAAGTTGGTTGCTTCCATATTCAACTGCTTAAAATACAAGAAAAACATTAAAATGATACTGTGTAAGGGTGGTGGGCAATTCACTGACACATACGGGAGACAGAAGTTTTATTTGAAAACACTGCACTGGTGCCCAGTTTTATTATTTTGTACATTTCTTTTAGCCCACAGAGGGCGCTGTTGTCCGTGGCCTGAGTACAGACAACGGTAAACAGGACCACAGAAATACCAATACTGGTAAACAGTTAAAATCTGGCGCACTCACAGGTGCTCAAAATAATAATGAAAACAAAAGGCGAAATGAAAAGGGAAAATAAAACACAGTAATAAAACTACAAAATAAAGGTGCTGCTTACTTACCTTATTTCGTTCTTCAGTAGCCACTGTTTGTCTATCCATGGTCGTTGTCACGGTCTTCTGCCGTTTTAACAGAAGCTATGACGGTCAGTTATTGGAAATACTGGACTTGCATTTTGCATTTGTGCCTTATATTTTGCCATTATATTTGGTTCTATTTAGATTTGTTTCCAGAGCTCACTGATGGCCTTAGGAATCTCTCCATGGCAGAACTAAAGCTCGCACTGAAACCCCACACACTTCCCACTATACAAATAGCGTGTATGCACTCTAGTGACGTGTACAGTGATAGTTGGGAGTAAATGTTTCAGTTTTCATTTTTTTGGCAAAAAAATGAAAATTCCACGGGAGAGAGCAAGTTCTGTGATTTTCCGTGATTGTGGAATCCTGGAGGGACTAATTAACCTTAGTTGTAAAACACTAAGACAGAGGGTCATGGTTTTCCAAGTATCAATGAAGGTCTCCTCTTTAACAATTTGGCTGTTGGCTCCACACCTATACACAAAACAATTCAACAATCAATCAATCAACCAATTTATTTTTATATAGCGCCTTTCATAGCAATGCCATGCCAAAGCACTTTACAGGAAAAATACAAAAAATACAAATTACAATGTCATAACCAAAACTAAAAACAGGATTACAAAATGACAAAAACTATTTACCTCAAAAAAAAAAAAAAAAAAAAAATGAAATGAGGACACATTAAATTTTTGACATATAAATATATGTACTATATATTACCAGACTTTCAATTTGGTATCATGGAGAAAATAATATTAATATACAAGACTTCTATACTAGAATTCAACCACGTATAGCAAGTCAAAAGAAGCAAAAAAAAAAAAAATGAAATAAGGGCACTATTAACTATTAAACATAAATATATGTACTGTATATTACTGGATTTCAATAATTTGATATCATGGATAAAATAATATTTATATACAGAAGTTATAGAAGTCAACAAGTCAACAGCAGCAGAAACAATTAAATAATAAAGTCTATAGAAAAACAAACAATATGGTGATAAAGCAGTGGTATCATGGAGAAAATAATATTTAAATACAAGTTATAGAAGTCAACAAGTCAAGAGCAGCAGAAAAAAATAGTCTATAGAAAAATGAATGATATGGTGATAAAGCAGTAAACGTAAAAATCCAAGGTGGCAGATATGTTTTCTATTCGTTCTCAGAAGTACACCTAGAAAGTGAATTATGTTGGATCAGATGGTGCATGATATGGTGATAAAGCAGTAAACGTAAAAATGCAATGAATGTGGCAACCACTTTTACCAAGCAAACAAATAAATAAAAAAAGAATAAATAAAGATGTGTGCGTACCGTCAACAGCACAAGCCTCTTCTTGCCCTTTTCAAGAGTCCGAAGAAAAAGAAAAAAACATGAAATACTATTCAAGTTATTATTTTAGATATTGAATCTAAATGTGTATTGAATTATACTTTCAGAGACAATTACCTTCAAAAAGAGCCGTAGATCAGGCATCTGTTCTGTTGTGACCGGAGTTGTGTGACTCAATAAAAACTTAAAAATATGCGCTGGTAGACGCGTTTCCTGTGCGTCACTTTGTTGACGTGTATCATGCAAATTTGCATGTAGGGATACAGTTTTTTTTCCTAGTACCTAGCCTTATTTAATAACAAGGCTCAGAAACACCGATTTGTTTCCCCCACAGCTTATTTTTGCCGTGAGACATCTCGGAAGAGAGAGCGCGTCATTAGTGCTTAAGCACCTAAATTAGAATGGCTTGGTGCCAAAGGGTTAAATAGTTCTATCTAATTTTCCTTCCATCTTTACTTCTTGTCTTATTGAAATGTTCTCCTGGATTGCCTTGCAGTTTAGTCATCTAATCTGCCTCAGTGGCTGTTGTTGTTTTTAACACATAACTTTTAAAGAACTTACAAATTGAGATTCAAACTGGAAGTACAATTACCATGCAGATGTGGACTGGAAAAAATGGAATAATACATAATTTACCCCATCAAAACTACAGTAGCTTGAGAAATTCTCACTCAACGTGTACAGTAAACCTTGCTTGGCTTATAATGCCAAGTTTACATATAATATATGTTGGGGTTTGTTTGATATTTTAACTGTTAACCTTTTATGACAAAAAAAACAAACAATGTAATTCACATTTTGCCTCACAGGGAACGTGGGTCTTGGGTATTAAACAAGACATATACTGAATTTGAGTTAAGTCACAATCTAATGAGAAAACTGAGTAATTGGAAGTGGCAAGGCTTTAAAGAAATTTTAGAACATCTTTTCTCATTTGAAACTAACTATATATAACACTTCCAATCTGGCAAGCCATCTTTTTTTTCCAAAGCTGTACAGCTTTGGGATTGTAGTGAAAAATCCAGAAATCATTATTGATCCTTCAATCAACTGTTTACACACAGGGGTAACTTTCTTTATCTTAATAGTGTGATAACAGCAGGCAGAACAGTAACACTGGGAGATAAGGCTAGATTTATATCACTCCCTGTCAGCTGTCGAGACACAATGCTCTTTTTCATTCATGGAGATCGATCAAATCAATACTTCCTCACCTAGAGAGTATGTTGCTGATGACGAAGTAGAGAGAAATTAAAACTAGAAAACAGAAATGCAGCACACAGGTTTCATTTCAGGAGTTTGTTTATTGTAAATGGATCCCAAAAGGGCGATTCAATTTCTTGTCAAATCAGACATTCCCATCTAAATCAAAGTGAAAATAATTCTTTAAAGTAGCCTCTTGGTATGGAGCATTTGTACAGATTATAAAATGCATGGATATAGAACGTGATCCTGAATTTGTTGTGGTCATTACCTTACACAAAGTAATCTTCACCCTGGATAGTTCTGCAGACTCTCACGAATCTTTAAAGGCATCCGAGGTTATTAGAATTTGTCTACATCATTACAGTGCACAGAGAATTCCTTTACTCTGTAATTGCCTCAACCCAGATAGATAGAAAGCTTATATTACCATGATTAGCTTGTTTTATCATTGTGACATATCTTTTACATTGGTAAGATGTGACATTTCTTGATAAAATGCCTCTGGTTGGCAGCCTCACAGCTAGTTTAATGCAATAACCAAGGGTCAATAAATCTGTACAGAATCATAATGAGTGTGTGGGCTTAGATTATAGCATGATTTCTACCACCTTTTCACAAATCATGATATATTACTTAAATTCTAAACATGTACATGGCACTTGAAATAAGAAACAAAGAGATTTAAGCACTTCTGACATTTGAGGCCTGAAAATTGGAATCAGACAGGGCTGATAGCTTATGAGAAATTCACTGTAATTTGTAATTCACTGTGGGCGATCTTTATAGCAATTAGGCATTCAGAGGTATTCATTTATTTATTTAATTACAATATTTACACAGGCAAAACATTCACCTGGTGTGTCACCCTCTCACTTCCGGAATTATAATAACAATTAACATATTGTTATGAAACAAAACAAACAAAAAAACAAATTTGCATAAGTAGCTGCCAAAATGATAACCTGACAGAGTATTTAATATTGCTTCAAATGAATACATTGTGTTGATGCTCAGGGACTGATATACATAATCTGTATCCAAATATGAGGGCTCTCAAGAGCATTTCTCTTTAATCACAAAGCAAACAAGAATCTGCAATTATAATGTATTGTATTATAATCAAAGATGAAGGCTCTGCACTGGTCAATCATGTTTCAGGTTCTTGTTTTTGTTCAAATGAAATCATTCACCTGAAATATTTTTAGATACTGCAAATATTTTTTAGAATTCCAACTTCTACACTACCTACATCTCCAAGAAACTGACTCGCTACCTGAACTGGATCGGAGTCCCCACCAAAGGTACCCCCTCTCACCGACTACGGGCGCTATTGATCTCAGGGCAGCCCTGATTCTGTGCTGTGTGCTGATCTCCATGCAGCCCTGATTCTGTGCTGTGTGCTGATCTCCATGCAGCCCTGATTCTGTGCTGTGTGCTGATCTCAGGGCAGCCCGGATTCTGTGCTATGTGCTGATCTCAGGGCAGCCCGGATTCTGTGCTGTGTGCTGATCTCAGGGCAGCCCGGATTCTGTGCTGTGTGCTGATCTCCATGCAGCCCGGATTCTGTGCTGTGTGCTGATCTCCATGCAGCCCGGATTCTGTGCTGTGTGCTGATCTCCATGCAGCCCGGATTCTGTGCTGTGTGCTGATCTCCATGCAGCCCGGATTCTGTGCTGTGTTCTGATCTCAGGGCAGCCCTGATTCTGTGCTGTGTGCTGATCTCCATGCAGCCCTGATTCTGTGCTGTGTGCTGATCTCCATGCAGCCCTGATTCTGTGCTGTGTGCTGATCTCCATGCAGCCCTGATTTTGTGCTGTGTGCTGATCTCAGGGCAGCCCTGATTCTGTGCTGTGTGCTGATCTCCATGCAGCCCTGATTCTGTGCTGTGTGCTGATCTCAGGGCAGCCCTGATTCTGTGCTGTGTGCTGATCTCCGGGCAGCCCTGATTCTGTGCTGTGTGCTGATCTCAGGGCAGCCCTGATTCTGTGCTGTGTGCTGATCTCCAGGCAGCCCTGACCCCACCTCCCTCCAGAGCTACCGTCCTGTCTCCCTCCTACCCTTCCTCTCCAAAACCCTCGAGCGGACTGTACACCGCCAGCTCTCTGCTTTCCTGTCCAACCACTCTCTGCTTGACCCTCTCCAATCTGGCTTCCGCTCTGCTCACTCCACTGAAACCGCCCTTCTCTCTGTCACCAACTCACTTAAGTGTGCCCGAGCTGCCTCTCTCTCCTCTGTCCTAATTCTCCTCGACCTCTCTGCTGCCTTTGACACTGTTGATCACTCTATTCTACTATCATCTCTTGCTGACCTGGGGATCTCTGGCACTGCTCTGGCCTGGTTCTCCTCCTACCTCTCCAACCGCACTTACCAGGTAACCTGGCGTGGAGCAACCTCCACACCTCACCCTCTCTTGACTGGAGTCCCCCAAGGGTCAGTCTTGGGTCCTCTCCTGTTCTCTCTCTACACCCGCTCCCTGGGCCCCCTCATCGCATCCTATGGTTTCTCATACCATTTCTATGCTGATGATGCTCAGATTTTCCTCTCCTTCCCCACCTCTGACTCCACCATCTCCTCCCGTATCTCTACCTGTCTGTCTGCTATTTCCTCCTGGATGCACTCGCATCACCTCAAACTCAACCTCTCTAAATCTGACCTCCTTTTCTTTCCCTCCTCCTCCCCCTCCTCTGATCTCTCTATCTCTGTTCCTCTGGAATCTACCACACTCTCTCCCTCTTCCTCAGCTAAAAACCTTGGAGTCACCCTGGACCCCTGCCTCTCTTATTCCCAGCACATCTCCACTCTGGCACGCACTTGTAGATTCTTCCTGAGCAACATCCGAAGAATCCGACCCTTCCTCACCAACTATGCTACCCAGCTCCTGGTCCAGGCCCTGGTACTCTCCCGCCTAGACTACTGCAACTCCCTCCTGGCTGGCCTCCCTGCGTCCGCCACCCGTCCGCTCCAGCTCATCCAGAACTCTGCTGCTCGCCTGGTGTTCTCTCTACCTCGCTTCGCCCACGCTACTCCACTACTCCGCTCGCTCCACTGGCTCCCGATCACCGCTCGCATCCAGTTCAAGACTCTTGTACTAGCCTACAGATGCCTTGATCAGACTGCACCCAGCTACCTCCAGACCCTCATCTCTCCCTACACCCCCACTCGACCTCTCCGCTCCGCCTGCACTAGAAGACTGGCTCTACCTCCGCTACGCTCCCCTGCCTCCCGAGCCCGCTCCTTCTCCACCCTTGCTCCGCAGTGGTGGAACGACCTTCCTACAGATGTCAGGACTGCCCAGTCCCTGACCACATTCCGGCGCCTCCTTAAGACTCACCTCTTCAAACAGCACCTGTAGAACTCCTCTGTTGTATCCTGGGACACTATCACCCTTCATTTAAATATGCTTTATTTTGCTCTTATCTGCCCCCTATTTTACTGCATTTAATCCTGTACCTCAGAATATTGTAATCTCCCAAGTGTTTAATCTGTAGTATTTTGTACTTAATCATATCCTGATGTAACTATCACTACTTAATCATATCCTGATGTAACTTTCACTATTATCTGCTGTATTATTGAATTGTGGTTTGTCACACTTGAGAATTATTGTATTTCTTGTTCTTATTGTATGACTTATATTGTAACACTTGAATGTATTTGTATTTGCTTGCGATTGTAAGTCGCCCTGGATAAGGGCGTCTGCTAAGAAATAAATAATAATAATAATAATACACAGTATTCAGAAAATTAGAAACCGAGAACCTACAAATGTATTCCATCATTGTATATATGGTCAGTTACACACATTGGTAATAATATTGAAAAAACAAACAAAGTAAAGTTGTGCACCTGCCCAAGTACTGTATGGTCACAAACTCTAATAATGCTACCATGAATCCAATATTTAATATTTGTTTTTGTGATCGATACAGTATCTTACTTTAAAAAAGCAACTAACTAATCCCTAAGTTTTATTGATGATACAGATGCTGGATTAAAATTCAGAAATAAAAAGGAAACTGTTTTCTTTATAAGATGGAGACAATGTACCCTTTTACTGTACCAGCCTAGGCAGCAACAGTTCCTCATTTTATATCTAATATTTTACTATACTTAACTCTCTCAAGTGGTTTGTTTATCAGTACTGTGGCAAAAATCACATATATTGTATTTATTGTAAGATTAATTAGACCTGACGTGCCTGACGCGTGATTAATAAATGGACCGCAAAGGTCTAAACCCAGTTTAAGAAATCTCCATGATATCAGTTGTCGTGCAAAGCCAAATTGGAAAGCAGACAGCAATATACCCTTCCGTATTTTAATAGTAATTAGGTAATTCGCATTTGAATGGAGAATTTCTCTCCCTGAAAAGAAAACTACATGGAAACCGAAATTATCCGAAAGGTACTATCAAAATAGCGTGAGAAGCGTGAGTTTTTTACAATGTGAAAAGGGCTTTGTTTTGAACAACTTAAGGTTGACTTATTAGTTAGTAATCATTAGACAGTACTGACAAAAACAATCACTTTAAAGTTGCATTAAATAAGGAGTTGCCCCCTGGGAAATGCTAGCATAGTCCAGATTCAATATGCAACATTGTGGTTCTGTCAGCATCAATGTTATGATATTGATTATCACAGCTGTCCAACATGAGTCAAAGTGCTTCAGCACTGCCTTGTCCCTTGAGGTATGTGGTAAACGTGAAAGTACCTCTGAACTAATAATAACTGACATAAATCTATAAAGTTATTGCCTGAGGAGATTTGTAGAAGACACACAATAAACACGTGCATCTTTTATTTATGAATTTCACATTTTCGCGTATCAATCATTATGATACTTCAGGGGCTGTGCATACAGAATAAAACTATGCATTGTTGTAAACATAGAGGTAGAAGGATCACACTGGTAGAACATTTTCTTTAATGGTTAGAAAAATGTTTTCTTCTTTTAAATGACAAACCTAATCTAGTCCTTAATTGTATAACTAGTAATGTGAAAATAAAATAACAAAAAAACTGTTAAATATTTGTGACAGTCACACAATTATACACCTCTTCTCTATCTCCTTCATCTAATGCCAGCTTTCTAGGTGAAAGTCTAAGTTCATTGTTTCAATGCGGTGCCTCCAAGTCCCTAAAGTCATAAAGACAAAATTAGCTTGACATTTCCAGAAGTACATTTATTCAGTGCTTGAAACATTTACATCACCAGAACCTTAGAGAAAAGGGTAGCAACCAAGTATTCATGTTTGCTTATCTATTTTAGACTCATTTCCAATATATCTGTAGGCCCAATTTATGTTTGTCATTTTTATTATAAATATGTAATTACATGCACTTTCATATTATATTTTTCCCCAAATTAAAAAAGATCGACACATTACTAGACTAATGTATAAAGTGTAATTTCTATGCAAATACTAATCATCTGTACAATTGAATATGTATTGGTGTAATATTTCCACTGCAACATATTAGTATTTAGACTGCTTTGTAGTGGTATTGTATGCACATGTTTGAACACCAGTCAAGTGACAATGTTTAGAATCTATAAAAGCAGCTAACTTTCCACTGCTCAGCTTTTCAGAGCTTTGCTCCAAAATACTATTTTCGAAAGCCTTTTTGCAACCACTTGTTTTGCTCCTTTGCTTCGATTCATCTAATTATCTCAGTGCACATGTTGCTGAGGTCAAGGAGCAAAAGATTCCATTTAGCTTCATTATTGAACACCTAGTTCAGGGTGGTTGAAAACACACAGTACCAGTAAATTAGCTGGTGTTTATTTTGTACCCCTTACCTAGACAAAGACAGATAAATACTATAGTTTTCGTAGTATAATGTGCACCCATGTACATATTATTAAGGCTCATGAAGAGGGGAGCACAGAATGCATTTAAGGGTGTTATCTATGATTTTGTTTTTCAAATTTGGTGCGCTTCCCATGAACGCACAACAAACACGGAAGCAGGCTGTGTGTATGCTGCAGAGCAGGGCCGAGGTGAAAGCAGGAGAAGATGCCACTAAAATATGAATAATATTGAGCTATACAGGCTTACTGAAAAGCATATGTAGAAATCATACTTCAATTATTACTGAGGGGACGCTTCATGAAATGAGCTGTTGAGAGATAACAACAATAAGGCACCCTAAAATAAGGACTGTATTCAGAAAGCACACTCAGAGCTCCACTCGTGGAGTGTAACATCACTACTTGAAGCCATTACAGTTTTATTAGGCTTGTGGAGTGAAATGATTCTACTGCAGCAAGTGAGTAAGCCACTGACAGTCATTCCAGAGGTATGCTCAATTTGCTATACATGATTTACAATAGTATAGAATCATTCAGACCAGAAGACCAATTAATGATCACTCAGGTTTGTGCTTGGCTGACCACAGTGTGTTACATAGAAAAAAAAAACAGCATACAAAAATACTGCATAGCATCAGGCTTCCATCATTGTCTCAGTGGAGAGCAGAGAGAGCAGAGCTGCAGTCATTCTTAAATACTTTCACTTGAAAGTCATTTTCTAAGGATATATTTTATAAAAACACACTAACATATTAGGTTTATTTGGTGATTTTATTATTTTCTTCAAGGTTATTCCTTCAGTTTATCTAATTTTGTTTTTAAATATCCTGGTAGTTTAGATGCTCTTTTTTTCTTTTTAATCTATATATATATATATATATATATATATATATATATATATATATATATATATATATATATAGATAAAGAATGTGACCATGAGCATATATTGCTACAACAGTACTTTAAGGGCCTTCAGACTTGTGCCTTTAGAAGCAGTAATTCATTTGACTCAAACAAGCATTAAGACTAAAAGCTTTACCATAAAATACTCGCTGAAACTCAGATGTGGAGAGATTACAATTTGGAGGCTTCTTTATCAAAAAATCCCCAGTTCATTTTATAGGTCCCACTTCAACATCTCCAAATGTGCAAGTGAGTGTTACGTTTTGGTAACAGCTTGTTGAGAGATTCCCAAGTTGATAGTGCAAGCACTTGAAGACTAATGAGAAACAGCACCTTGCCAACTCAGTCAGTGTGCTTTTGTCAATCAAACCCCAAAGAGTTCCTAAGCATCCAGCCCTATGTCAAATATGCACACCAAAACACAATATTTAAAAAAAAACACCATGGCACCATGCAATACAGACTTTTGCTATTCACCAGAAGCAATCCATGCATTTATGACACTGGACAAACTCCTCAGTTTATTGACCAGAGTGTGCAGAGCTGCTGTTACCTGAACATGTGTAATTCTTTTCAGTACTATTTGAGCAACTGCAAGTAAACTATAGTTGTTTTTAAAGGAACTGCATCAAAATATGTCCCTTCCATCTACCCATTATAGAATGAACAGACTTAGTAGTGCTTTAACAAAATGTACTATAAGAACTACATTTTAATAATATAGTTTCTATACTCATTACGGATACTCGATTTTACTTGTTACTCGGCACACATCCAGTCAACAGTCTACACAAGAATATTCAGTAAAAAAAAAAATTAAAATGAACTCTTGCTACTGACTATTCCATACTCTCCATTTTCCACAAATAATTTTTAGATTTTATATGTTGTAAAGTGCATATATATATATATATATATATATATATATATATATATATATATATATATATATATATATATAAAAAAAAAAATGTGTGTGTGTGTGTGTGTGTGTAAGTCTGGGTGCATAAACAGAAAAAGCCCCGTCACCCTCAGTGCGCAGCCTGGAGTTGGGGACAACCAACATACCCGCCTCAGAGGAACGCAGGCTACGAGCAGGGACACAGGGAGTAAGCAGTTTAGCAATATATAAAGGAGCAGGGTAGCATTGCAATTTTAAAATCAATCCTAAAGTTAACAGGCAACCAATGGAGTTGACATAGTGCAGGTGAAATATGATCACAAGCTTTTGACCTTGTTAGGATACAAGCAGCGGCATTCTGGACATATTGGAGCCTTCTAAGAGTATTATTAGGAAAGCCACAGAACAAATTGTTGCAGTAATCCAATCTTGAGCTGATGAGTGCATGAACTAACCTTTCTGCACCTACTGATGATAAAAAAGGACATAAATGGGCAATATTGCAGAGGTGAAAAAAGGCTGTCCTAACAACACTGCGTACATGAGGTTCAAAGGTTAAGGAGGAATCCATAATAATACCCAAGTTCCTAATACTAGAACTGACTTTAATACCAGAACCATCTAATGACAAATGATTCACAGATCCCAGTAGCAAAATGTAAGATTTGTCAGAATTTAACTGTAGGAAATTATCATGCATCTTTTTATATCAGCAATACAGTCCGACAGAAGAGAAACTGCTAAAACTTTTTTTTTTAAAGTAAAATAAACCTGGGTGTCATCGGCATAAAAATGAATTTACACCAAAACATTTGAAAACCTGACCTAAAGGCAGCATATAAATATTAAATAGTAGAGTGCCCAAGACAGAGCCCTGTGGGATGCCAGAAATAATTAATTCAGAATCAGATGTGAAAGCACCATTGGACAAATATGATCTAAACCAATCGAGAGCAATGCCTGAAATTCCAACAGTCTCCAGTAACCTTCTAAATAAAATATTGAGGTCAACCGTGTCAAATGCTGCACTAAGATCAAGTAAAACTAGAATGGAATAATATCAGGACACTGATGATCAGGATTTCTGCTTAAATGGGACAGAACTCTGGAACACGGTTCTTCCCAATGCTGTTTATGTTGTTTAATTGGGACGTTATTTAATTGGAATACAGTATTTTCAAATGATGAACGGAGATCGCTTTTCAGAGCAAGACAGGTTTGCATACCGCAGTGCAGTGATTACACTGTGGAATATGTAAATTACGTAAACCAGGTTGAACACTTGAAAGAGCTGGAGTCTCCTATGGTTTCTTGGGCTGCTGTGGCAAAGAAAGTTGGTGTGT
This sequence comes from Acipenser ruthenus, assembly GCF_902713425.1. Taxonomy (NCBI): domain Eukaryota; kingdom Metazoa; phylum Chordata; class Actinopteri; order Acipenseriformes; family Acipenseridae; genus Acipenser; species Acipenser ruthenus. Next base: position 53,780,662 of record NC_081195.1, read on the forward strand.
CAACATCGCAGGTGCCAATAAACGTGTTTTGTTTATTGATATCAGTAGGCCTATGTTGCTGTTTATATTTAAAGTGCCTTGGAAGAATGACCTTTCAATGCAAAACTTAAAAGTAAATAGCAAATAAAAGATGCACACTATTACGCCCTAACCATGAGCTGAATTAATTGACAAAAATAGAACACTGGTGAAGAGGGACAGTAGACTGCTAAGAATTGAATAAACTGTTACCTTGAGTAGCACTGAGGTGTTTAACTGCTCACTACAGTATGGCCTATTTGAAATAAGCTAACCATTAAAAAAAGTTTTCTGATTCAATGTTTTATTTATAAGAAAAATAAATGAACAACCAATCAACAGTAGGGTCAAAGCCAGATACACTAAACAAGCTAGGGCAAATGTTGGATTCTGGAAGGCAGGATGAGGGAGAAAACCAGGAACAGTGATCTCAAATCCCTGTTGCTGGGAATGATTTAGGTCCCACTTCAGCTAGGGCCACTAGGGAAAGTGAAGTGAGAAGCCTGTTTTCACGAGGAAGCACTCCACAGCTTCACTATACAAGGAGTTCTGTGCGGAAAAGCAGAAAAGCTATTCCTCCAAAAGCAATGCGAAGGTTAGATTATATACAGTGTATTTTAATTTTTCAAATTTGGATGAAGTTGTTGTATGGGTAACTACTAAACTATGATGTGCCTTTTTCCAGTAATATCAGGGGTCCTGCTACTTTTAGCAAAGAGCTTATTCTGCTTTCTGGTCCAAAAGCTCATATAGTAGTCAAGCAAGGACCAAAACAAGAACTACATGAACTAGGGCACGTCGTAAATGCCTTTGAATTCAACACGCATTGGAGTGAAGAGGAGGTCTAGAGAATGGGCGGAAGGCATTTAGCAGTCAACTTGCCAACGATATAGAGTGTTTGTTTATTTTAAATTGCTTGCTTCATTTTTTATTCATAATTAATTTTGAAATATAGTTCTTTAAAAATGTAATTCCTTAAAAAAAGAAAACATTGATTGCTTTATTTTCTACTGCATTATACGGTGTACTATACTGTGTTATCTGTCTTCTTCAGGACATTTGGTCTGATGGATTGCTGTTAATGTCCATTGTGAATTTAAGGTCTTATGAGTACTGATTAGAAAAATACATCAATTAATCTAAAGTTTTCTTGCATGTATGAAGATCTTGTGCATTTATTTTTTCACATTTTGGAGCTCAATATTTCATGATTTTCATAGATAGGAGGAAACTGTTTTTGGTACTCATAAGACCTTTATTGTTAGTGTGGAACTTTTTGTTTAGACCTATTTATCATTTCCTTTTTCGAAATTCTTTTTTTAGCATACAGATACTAATGTCATGCCAGAACAAGCTAGTTAAACCGCTGTTGATGGAGAATCAGCATTTGTCAGGTCTGATGATTTCACAAATGTTTGAGCAGAAATCTGTTTACATTCGGTCTTCAGAAGTACTTCTGCAGATGGAGAGCTCTGATAGTGACATTGTAAGTATTTACAATTAAAATATAAATTCTTCAGGCTTGTTTATTATTTTATTATTGTTTATTTTTATTTTAGGATACCACCAGAAATTAAAACGAGGATCTGCCACTGCCTGAGGCTACTGTGAACAATCCAACTGAAACAATAGTGATTGATGAGGAGACCTTCCTGCAATGTATTGACCAAGCTACTACTAGTGAAGAACATGTGATTTTCCCTTTTGTGGAAGAATTAGAGCAGAGTGTCCATCACGAGCACTCTCTACACATAATGCATCTACTTGGAACTGCATTGTGAACAACCCTGACATTGCAACTACTCTGCCCACAGCTACTTGTAAAACAAAATCTACCAAACCACAGAAAACCAAGCAATCTATTCAACAGCATCACAATATGAAGAGAATTACAAGTAAGCATTCATTTAGATGTTTCTGTAAAGTTTACTCACAAAGCAGTGGCAACTTATTACATTTTAAAATGTAATATAATTTGACATTAAAATTGTGTATATAGTTCATACAGTGTTTACCTTCACGCTCAGTTTTAGTCTTTTCAAGTGTGTTGGAGCGTTGACCCACACAACAAAGAAAAAACAGTTCAAAAAAAGGTCTGCACTCAATTAGAAGGTCAGTCCACTCAAACTCTTTAAAAAAATACTCTTCATAATTTATTTTCTCTGACAATGTTGAGTGGGGACGTTTTTTTTTTTTTAAATGTTTATTGTGTATATACTCATTCAAAATTTTACTTCATTATCTGACAAGACTGTAAATATTCAGCTGAGGTGGTGTGTGTGTTTGCATGTACAGAAATGGGAGGTAAAGAAGAGCTTGCGCATGTGTACAATAATGCCTGTAGTGTAATTAAAATGATTTGCAGTGCCAGCATTCTGCCATTTGACTCTTACAGCTGATTTCACAGACCCTGATTAGCACTAATCTTGGACTTCCTTAACTAAGTTGAGGTGTCCAAAATTAGCACTAATTGGGGTCTGTGAAGCTAGCCACTAGTCTCTTGGTCTTGGTGTAATTCTTTTTTTACATTTGAAAGATGGTAAAATTTAGTGTTTTAATCTTTCAGACATTACACAGAACTTTTCATGTATGGGCCACCTAATTTGGACGAAGATGAACAGTACATTGAAGATTGCCTATACCCCTTGCAAAGCAATGAGTGGAACAGGTAAGATAAGTGTATACACTGTAGAAGTAGTTTGATGGAACGTTGTTAATTCACATTTGGTGTTAGACAGCTGTACACTGTTTAAGGCAAGAATACACCAATGAGGAATTTTGATTCAAAGTATTTGCAAGGTCAAATTTTAAAATCTCTTTCACCCCCTGTTTATATAAATAGATTTCTGGGACATACAGTGTCCTGGCAGAATAAAATTGTATAGATTGTAATGTGTGTATATATTTATTTATATATATATATATATATATATATATATATATATATATATAAACACTTGTTCATTCACTGTCTTACATGGGTCTTCAAGAGGAGGTGATTGTATTTCAAAATATGCCCATTTAGTGAGCAAGCCGTGCCACAGGGGTAAATTGGGCAATAAAGACACTTTATCCAATATGTAATATTTACAATGGATAAAATGTGCGCAGGGAGCATGTCTTATTGTCTTATTTTATAACAACTAAAGTGTTTGTATATGTATGTATCTGTATATGTGTGTGTAAATATACTGAATAGAAAGTATGTGTGATGTACACAAGGTTTAAATGATTACAAAATAATTTATTGCAGAATGCTTCGGATAAAAGTCATTCTTCAGCTGTATGAAAAGAAAAGACCCAGCTGTCTGAAACATTCTATAATAAATGATGTTTTAATCATTTAAACCTTGTGTACATCACAAACACTTGATTTAGGTGGACCAGCAAGGGAATTCTTGAGGCTTCTCATGCAATTCTTCCAAAGCAGCACATTATTTGAAGGCCCAGAGAACAGAAAGACATTAACTTGTGATGCTCAAGGTATTTCATTACTTATTGCAAAGACAACTTGCAAATACTGGCAATGTGGAGAAGAATAGGACTCCTATTACATGTATTTATTTATATGTATCTATTATTAACATAATAGGGTTACTATTTTACATGTTACATATTTGGTATCTCAGTGTAGGCCAGCATAAAATATGTGTTTCTAATGATATAATTAATTTATATGTTATATTCATTTCACTATACATTATGTTAATTTAATTATCCGTCATTCATTTCATTACAGTATATGCCATATTCATTTCTTTATACATATAACATTCAGAAAGCTGTAATTTTGAACTGAACAGCCCCCAAAGTGGACAGCAGGCCCGAAATAGCATCCCTTCAGCAACCAAGAACTCAAAAGGAATTGCATATAAACACTTGTAATTTGAATATGTCATAAATCCATGTTGTTCTTAGTCTGGGAAAAAATGAGAATTGTAAAATGTATCCTACTTAAATTGTACAGTTTATGTAAATTGTTTGTACACCCACTAATCTTGTTAGAATGAATCAATTCAAGGCTTACATGCATCTAGATGGAACAGCAAACTGTGGTCTCTGTGTAAAATGTTATCAGCTAAACTATGTACACTACCTACAGTATTGTATACAGTTTGGCAGAATTGTATTTGTGTCCATTTCTTGAGGAGATTGGTCCCTCTGGCAAAACAGAAAGGTCTTTCTAGGACAGTTTGAGTGAGGCACTTTCGTTTTTTGAAAAAATATATAATACAATAATCATGTGCCAGTAATGCAAGCAATGTGTGTTTTTTTTTAACACACCTAAATAAAACAGTTATTCATTGATTTATTGGAGAACCATAGTAGGGATGCATTTATTTACCAAAATACGTATGTTGCCACAAAGATGAAAATGAGATAAATCACAAAAGAGGAATAGCTATTGCGTGTCCACTAATTTTGTCCCAGCTGGACTGATAAGACATTCTCCAGACAGTTATAATTACAAGTCATTTGTAAATGTAATAAGAGCTGCTTTTTATTACAATCAATAAAAAACAATTCTTCATTCAATTGTCTTCCTGGCTATGACATGATTGCTGCCCCCCTGGGTGAGCACAGCAAACACAAAAAAGCCAAGATAAACAGGGAGGTTAACTCTGTGCAGAAAATCACAGTATTATTGGGCCAGCAGTTGTCTCATTTTACATGTTCAATGATGAAGCCAATAAAATAAATGATGACTGAAAACATTACATTCATGTGACTTGTTCTCTTTTGCATTGTTTTGATGTCCCTAAGCAACTGTAACAACCGCAGTGCTGTCCAATTCCCACACTGGGCGAATGGTACTTGTTAGCGATTGGGCATCTGCAGCAACATTTTGTGAATGGGTTATCTTATGCAGGCAAGCTGGCTATAGGGCCAACGTACATTTCGATAGATTGATATCATTAAAAGGGGCCATTGCATGGAGGTCAAGTCTCAAGGTTTACCCGTGAAACTCACAGTTTTTCACAATTTTGAGAGTCTCATGGCTGTGCTTAAGTTTGTTATTGTTTGTGAGGCCCTTTATACATGATACAGCGGTAAATCCAACACAACTGTCCAAGCATATTATTTCATTTAGGGGGAGTGCGCGGGGCAGGGTCACCATGAAGAGGTGTACATTACCATTCTATATTCCTGGCCACACCAACTCCCCCCTTACTCCAAAGATAGAATTGCCTTGTTGTCTCAAACTGACGGTTTGTCTGCGCGAGCACACAACATGTCATTAGTCGAAGGAGAGTCTGTGACACTGTCACTGTCTCATTCACACAAATTACCACATAAATAAAAGAGAAATGGACATCAATGAGAATTTAATTATTAAAGTAAAAAAAAAACATATTATTCTTTATGATGCCAGTGTCAGTGGTTATAAAGACAATAAAAAGAAAGACACCATATGGTAAGAAATAGCAGAACAATTGGAAATTGATGGTATGTCTATCTCTTTATTTCACCTTCATTTTAGTCAAAGTTATGGGGAGCGCCACACACTGGTTTCGTATTTTTGTAAAATGACGCTTCTCTGTTTTAATAATGTTGACCAATAATAATAATAATAATAATAATAATAATAATAATAATAATAATAATAACAACAACAACAACAACAACAACAACATTCACACACTAACTGAAGATTTTATTAAAACTGAAAATCAATAAAAAAAAACAAGCATATTAAACTAATTCTCAGTATTTACAAATAAATATGTGTAGATATATTCTTTTTGAATAATTTACATGTTAAACCAGATCACATACTGTATATACATTCACTGTTAAATGTCATTTTTTCTCCACAAAAGGAGCAAAAGCAGACAGTATTTTCTTTTCATGACTAGCTACAGTTCTGTTTCTTTATGTACTTGTGCTGTATTCGTGTCGTTTGTTTTGCTCCTTGTGTGCATAGCCCTTAGTGTAGGTCAGTGACATAGCTGTCAGCCATGTGCAAAAATATTGATGCGTTCCGTCACTAGCACCCCCCTACCGCCCCCCTTTCAAAAAGTAAAATACAGTTTGGTATAGGACGAGTCTGACAAATAGACTGCAGAATTAACGAAAAAGAAGCCTTTTACTCAAAAACAAACACTTTAAAATGATGTGTATACCAGTTATTATACAATTTTAGTCAAATCTGAATTCAAACGATTTTCTAACCATTTACTGTGCACAATACTGAGACCAGAACCATACCTCATTTTTACTTAATTTCTTGTGGGTGGGCATCTGCCAGAAACTTTTGATGCCAGTTCACTTGCTGTGCAATTTGTAAATGCTGCACAAAAATATCTGCTAACAGCACAGTTTATTCATAAATCAAAAAAGGGAGGAAATGCTTTCAGTAACTTACTTCTAAATAAAAATAATAGCACAACCAGTTGGGTATACATTTACATTTTGTTCGTAATTGCATCTAAGATTGTTGTCATTGAAAGCCTTATAGGCAGACATTTTATATTATATATATATATATATATAATGATTTATGCAGTGTGAAGCGGCTCCTTAGTATTCAAGCCATGGTATACGCTATATATACGCAGTTATGTGATGCTGTTTAACCAATCAGAGGTTGTTATTTTTCCAAGCTGTGTTATAATTAAACTTTAGAAATCATCATCTAGTTTATCATCATTGATCATCATTTGTTGAAACCAGAAACAACTGATTAATCAATAATTGTAGGGACTATTGAAACAGTCATAGAGTGATGTATGTTCTGTATTTAAACCTATACTGTGATTGCTGTGAAGCTGTAAGAACATTGTTGTCACTTTGACATACATTGGTTAGTTCTTGCTCAAAGCAGATATGGTTTAAACATAAATATTAAAGTAATCACTGGCAACAGATAATCCCTACTCTCTGACACTTGAACTAATATTTATTGCATTTTTTTTGTGATAAAACAAAATTCCGTGGGCTTGCAACCATGTGGGCACCAACTGACATATCTGATACCTGAAAAAATATTCATAACTTTTGATCTCCAGTTTCCTTTTGTTGAGAACAATTATGCAGAACATGTAGCCCACGGCAATATTGAAACTAAGGGATGTATTTTCAATTTTTTTTTTTTATAATAACCCATGTAGGCAGTTCGACAGTTAGTAAATTATTCTGCATTTTCTCACTGGATTCACTGGGTACAATAAAAAAATAGGTAATGTTGGATAAATGCGAATACTATAAATATGTTCCATATAATGTTCTTTAATACCTAATAAAGACACACAATGCTACAAACCCCAGAGTCACTGTTGTTTGAAGCAGTCGTCAGCTGATAGTTGAATTTATCACATGACAGCCACCTCTAAAAATGTTATTAGCAGTCATACATTTACATTTATATAGTTGCTATGGCTGATTCTGAGTCAATGACTGCTAGAACTTGTCCTTATCTTCCTTTACATGTTTGGTACCACGTCCATAAGAATCATCCTTTTGTGTCTAGGACCTATATAAGTTGATGCTCACAATTAAGGCTCCCATGTTTACTTTTTTTAAGCATATAAACTACCTGAGGTAAAGTGAACAGCACATTTTAAACGCCTTGTCAAGTGGGTGAGTTCTGAGCAGGGGAGTGCTGTCTGGGCCTTCAAGGTATTCCAGACAACGCCAACTAAACTGTCGACAGCAGTCCATTTACAGTGCTCGCTTGTATGCTGCGAAACGTACGCTAATGTTTTCTTGAAGGGCCTGCGATGCGATCAACCAATAAAAGATCTGCATTTTCTCTGCACAGTTGAAGGTATTCTCTGCCTCGGCTGAAGGTCTTGGGAGTTTAACCAATGGGAAGGTCAAAGATCTGCCCTGGTTTTGCAGCTGTCCAATCATTAGTGAACAGAGACGGGACATATATATGATAGGGTAAGCAGTGTAAGAATAGCTGAATTTCGCACGATATTGCATATTAGAGAGACCGTTATTGAGAACTTTGAAGTAATATTTCAAATAGCTTTTTACACATTTACTCACCAATTCCAAAATTCAAATATGAAAGGTATCTATGGCTTACCGATAGCTGTCAATTACAAAAATTGTACTGCTGGAACTGTCTTTTGCGGAGTACAAAAAAGGCAATATGGAACAGCACTGGCTACAGCAATCTTGGATGCCTTCCTTTAAACTGATCAATATGAGGTCCCTAATCTCTGGTAAAGGACCTTGAATGTTATTGCTCACACTGTGTTCAATCTCTGTTCCAAATCAACCTGCTGGAAAACACGTAAATACATTTATGCATTTTACCTTTTTGTTCTGCTTGATGAAAATCTCCATTCTAGTACACGCCCTCTGAATGCTGTCTGTCAAATCTATCTATTTAAATGTAGTATAGCAAATACCATTAAAAAGAAAATCAAGAATCAAACTTAAATTCAGCATATATCATAATACCAACAAAGCCAGGAGGCTTTGAATAAACTTTACGAATACACCGAACAAACACTAATAATACATCTTAGGACCTAATAGTAACTTAAATACTGAAACTCACACACATTCAAAACCTGCACTCAATTCCTAATTAAAAAAGAAAAAGTACTGGTGTTTTTATTTTTTTATGTTAATCAAAAGAACAGGAAATTCAGTACTAACGCAAGCGCTTATTTCCTAGACTGTGAAGTTATACAATCATTATCAAAAATACCAAAATGTTATCGAAAAAACTTATCTGGTTTCATTCTACAGGACTTTGACTCATAAATCGGCAAGGATTTGCCTTCTGTTGTAACAGGTTTTGGATTTGTGTTTTTCTGACTGTTCGGCAACTGGTACCGGCTTATAGCTGTGATATTGCTTTAACACGTTGCTCCAGGGCAGATGACAGGTGGTCCCTCTTCACAGTTAAATTATAGGAGAAAAATGTTCCGTGGCCTCTGCAAGTAGTTGATCGTGACAGGTGGTCTCTCTTCAGAGGTGGTCACTAAGGCAAGATTTACTGTATAAAGATTTACTGTATAAGATAAGATTTCTGCTTGTTTTGAAAAGGTTGATTCAAAGAACAGGGGGGTGGGCATTACCCTGTCGACCCAGTAACTTAAACAACAACAAAAAACCAACAACAACAAAAAAATACACAGTCCCGATCCCAGACAATAGGAGCTGGAGACCAAAAACTCTACCGCACAGGCACTGGATGCATTTATTAACCTTGGACAGGAATAATATTTACAAGCACCAGGGCTCAAACCAAGATCCCTATACTACACTGTAAGCAGGCTGCATAATGGAGTTCAAGACCAGAGCCAATGCCATTTTTATGCCACCACTGTTGATGTTCCAAAAAAATAATACGGTCTAAATGTGTGTCTCAGATTTATAGAAGCAACAATAAAAAAGCATTTATTATTGTTCTTCTTTCTTTTTAATAAAGTTGAAAAATGGGAATTGAAGTCTATCCTCAGCTTGACCTCAGCTGACTTGGGGGACTGCAATGCTAGGATAAAGCAAACACACAATGGTCTGTCTACAGAAAAGACAATATATTTGACAATATATTCGTGCACACTTTTAATCCTTTAAGGACCAGGATCATGTTAACACGGTCATACTGAAGTGGGCTTCTCAGACTGTGATTGTGTAAACACGATAAAAAAAGCACTTTGTTTTGATGACTTACAGGGCCATCATACTTTGCAGTACAGACTTGAAACACATATGATTGGATAGGAGAGGGACTGACGTACACATCCTGATTTTTTATTTCTTCGTGTGACGTCACTGAGATGGGCATTTAGTGTTTGATGGGTGGAGACAGTTTACAACAGCCAAAGAGACAAAAGCAGAAACAAAACATCACAGGGACTTGTTTAGAGCTAATAAAAAAAGGGGAAACACTGTAAACCTGATGTATTTGACTTATAATTAAATTACAACATTTATGTTGTCATTAATATGTCATTACAATTACTCAGGTGAAACAATGCCTTATAATTTGCCTAAACAAAACTTCAGGAAGTATTGTAAGGTCCCTTGGGTCATAGAATAATGCATTTTTATACATGTATCTAAGCAGAATACATAATAAAAAATACTTAACTAAAAAAAAAAAAGTATTGTGTTGAAAATAAAAGTTTGTATGGTTTCTGAAGTACTTTATAATGTTTCCCAGAGTATTCTGAAAAAAAGACACCATTTCCAAGATGCTACTGTAAAAAAATAGGAAGAGTCAAATACAGCCAAAAAAAACCCTAGTCCTGGGGGAGTACCCCACTGAAAAATACTTGGTCCTGAAAGGGTTAAACCGACAATGTATTAATCACACTGGAAAACTGCTTATGTCAATGCTTAGTATTTTAATACAGCAAACTATATCACAGTCAAAAGGCAGACTTATACCCCTTCTCCACTGGCACATCCGACCCGTGAGGGCTCGGTACGGTACGGGTATGGGTGGTTCTCCACAGGCTATTTATAGAGCTTTGTGGGAAACAAACCGTGAAACTCCAGCTCAAGACATCTGAATCCGTCTGTGAGCCAAGCCGAGCCAGGGGCGGGGTTAAGGATTTTTGTTATTACGTTGCAGCAGTCAGTACACTCCAGAAAGAAAAACAACAAACATGGCAGATAGTTAGTGTGATGTGAGAAAAGTACAGCCTTGGGATGCTGAGGAAGTGCAGGCTCTAGTTTCTCTGTGGTCAGATAGTGTTACTTCAAGATCTGGAGTCGTGCGTCAGAAATGAGAAAGTTTATGCCCAAATTTCTGACGAGTTGAAGTAAATGGACATAAACCGTGGGTACGGTACACTTAACTCACACTCAAAAACACAAAATTCTACCAAATTTCTCATCCTTGTCCTTTATTATATTAATATAAAGAAAATAAAGTGAAAATAAAACAATTCTAAACTTATTTACAAAAATAGTCAAACAAAATACTGTACAGCTGTACCATACATACAACTATGGCTTTCGTTGCGCTCTCACAGATTCTTTTTTTAAGCACCCAAACTAAAAAAACAACTAGAAAAAACAACAACTATCCTTAAACGAGATATCTTTGGCAAATCATATTTTTAAAATCTTTTTTCCCTTCAACATAACTAATTTAACTTTAGTAAGTCAATATAAATCAGTAAAATATGTTGATTATGTGGATTATAAAGACATTCCTAAATATGTTTACAAAATATAGCGATACAAGATACAGCTGTACTGTTGGTCTTAATTTTTGAACACCATTTGTTTGCGCATCTTTTGGCAAACTGAGTTAATTAATAACAATAATTAATAACAACTGTCTTTCATTGCGTGTGATGTCAGTAGCATGGCTCGGCTCTGCAGTGGAAAAGATGCATTAGAAAAACCTGCATGTCTTTCCGTTGCTCTTTTCTCTTTTAGGGATGTGCAGGTTTTGCAAACTGAGATTAACAAATCTAGATAAGATGAATACCTACAGTAGAGCCAGCCAATCATATTCACGCCTGGACACCTTGCTGCCACTTTATCAGCTGAGCAAGTGTCATCGCTTTCCCAGCGTGGTTCCAAAGAGAGAGCACAGCCACACCTGGAGCCAGGACACTGCAATCTAGATGAGTGACTTTGTAAATTTATTACCAACATTAATGTAGTCTATCTCATCATTCTCTGTTTTTGTGACGTGTGCTTCAAAAAGCATCTGAAGCACATGTGATCAACATGTGGTAATGGTATGCTGACGGTTATAAAATTCCACAGGAGTATACATACACAGAGATAATAAACTTTTCTCCACACTCCTAAAAACAGGAGACATATGAGATAAGAAAAACAGGCACAAGGTTTATTCTACTGTACACTGGAAAATGGAAACTGGAAACTTTACAAATTGTTTTACTATAGACTCTAAAAAAGCTTCTAAGTGAAAACTGACTACATTTATAAGAGAAGAAAATTGGTCACTTTATAGACACCAAGTGACTTGAAAAGAAACAAGACCACTTGCTGTCAAGCACTTATACCAAGTGCCATCTGATACAGCAACCTGCAATGTTAAAAACTCTTTGTCATAGTGCGATAATCACTGCTCTAATTCTACCAGGGCAACCAGTTAATTCACAGAGAGAGAGAGAGAACCATCGGCACAGACATGAACGCCGTTATTACCCATTACAACTGAGAAGTAAGGGGTCAAATATGAAGCAATTATACCTTTTCAATGCATGCTAACCCTCACAGTGGAGAAGCTGTATTATTTGCACAAAACATGTGGCTAAATAGAAACAAAAAATGAAAAAAATGTAAACTGCCTTACCAGAATGTTTCTCTACAGGCTTGTTTGATGGAACGATGTTTTGAAAGGTTTCTTGTTTAATTATCCGAGTCTGAAAAAAGGAAGTGGAGATTGTTAAATTAACAAGCTGGAATCTTTTCAGTTGTCGGATGAAGGAATAAGAATATATAAATAAAGTCTGTGTAATTTGAATTTGCTCTCAGTTGAAGCTGGATCTGCATTGTTGTGTCCCGCCCTTCTTCCCACTGGGTTCCACTACCTGCAGGGCCAAATTGACAGCTACTGTGAAAACAAAAAAAGGGGAAAAAAAGCATGCTGGGACCACAGTGTCCTGCAGACGGGGTCTTGCGAACACTAATGCTTATAGATAAGTATAGAAACTTTCCATTATATTCTTCATAACACAATCTTACCTAGATACATCTTTGCAACTAAGGCTGTGCAATGATAAAGGGCTGCATTTTCACAGCATTTTAATGAGAGCATCTTAAAGAAACATTAGCCTGTTTTATGCAAAACGGATCCTCCAAACCAGGATTAGTTCACATCATAGGAATGCTTCTTGAAATCAGACATGGCTTGAGAATACCTTGTTTTAAGTCTCTTGATGTATTTTTTTTTCTTTTTTCAGCTGAACATTATTTATATTTCTCAGGCTATTTTTTTTATCTTGCTGACAGCGCAGCTTAAAAGCACCCTAATACATAGATAACATTAAAATACACACACACACAGACTTAGCAAAGAGGGTCCAATGTATTTCTAAGGAAGGTTGCTATAAATCACATTAGAAAGGTATTTAACATTCATTAGTTTCAGAAAGAGTGTGAATAAAGAGCAGAGATAACTGACGTATCACCTGGTTTTCTTATCAGAGCTTTTAACAACTGTAACACACTATTAAGCATGCAGCAAATGTTAGAAACGCAAAACGCAGAAACGGTTTACAAACCTTGCATAATAAACAGTACCCAGTCATAGCCTGTACAGTACAATATAATGTCAAAAAAAAAGGCAGTGGCCAGGTGGCCACTGGAAAATGGTATTGGTTCTCAGACGAGTGACGTTTCAACCTATTTGAAATCTTTGTGGGTGTGGTGACAACTCCGGGCAAACTGCACTGCTCTGGGTGTTTAGCAGTGGTTTGGGAAGCTGTAGCAGTTGTGCCACATAGTTAAAGTAGATGTTCTGTTTGCAATGCATCTTTTCTTTACTAACAGGCATTTGCACTATACCAAGACAGAAAATGTCCCTATCCATGAAACCAGATGAACTTGGCCATTTGGGTAAGGTGAACCTTAAATCAAAAACATGATACATCAGGACACCTTCTTATAGCCCAGGTTGCCCAACTAATGATGACTATATAAATTACTTCAGATGGGAGACTGAAGGGATCCATACACAGTTTTGCAGGCTTGAGAAAAAAATACTCCTTCATTGTGTAGGGTATTGTTTCTTTTCTTCTTCATCAGCATAACTTACAAGCATAGATACCACACAGGCTTATATGGCAACCACACACACACACAAACAGGAATATGAGCAGGTTGAAATCCTGTTATTGGAAAAATTGAACTCTTTATTTGAGTGGATCATCTTAATTATCATTTATGTGTTCGAGGTGTATTCAGAATAAAAAAGGATTTATTTTGCAAAACACTAATCTGAAACATTAAGGATGTACTCAAAACGAATATTGTCAAACTTCTGTTGTTTACTATCTACACTGCTATATATATATATATATATATATATATATATATATATATATATATATATATATATATATAATTTATTTGGGATACAGTATCTCTTATTTATATAAAGAGAATATTTATTATATTTATTAAAATAATGAAATTAGGTTGTTTAAAATGCTGTCAATCTTTCATGTGGATAGTTCAATATGCAACATTGTCTTTGTCAATCTTTACTGTGGCCGTGTCTTGGAAAGTGTACAGCCAGTAATTAAATCTAGAATTATGAATCTGCAAAGAAGTTCAGAGGTACATGGAGGATATGCTAATAACAGACACCTGTCAGGACAGAGATGGGAATCTGAGCCACCACAGAAAAGGGGAGAAAAACAACGGCAGGAGAAAGATGTCACCCCTGTCATTGACTGACGAAAGAACAGCAAAATGGCAAATAAAAGATGCAGACAGACCATCGACATATCTGAGTTCAACAGAGCTTTGATTGGGAAAGCACAGGCATGATAAAAAAGCACAAATAATAATTTGAGGCGCCACATGGATGGGCAGAGATATCTGGTCAATGCCACAATCTCACTCTTTAAACCAAAACAAGTCTTGCCCAAAAGTTACTAGCCAGTCTAGAGACATAACTGAATTAATTCAGTAAATTCGGACAAAAGAATGGCTTTCATCCAGAAGTGATTGGAAACATGGATGAAACACCCTGCTATTTCCATTTAGTTCCGAACAAGACACTGAGTACAAAATTTGTGCGCTCAACTGGTGCTGAGAAAAGACATTTATCAGTGGTTTTGTCATGGTGATTTTTGTTATGTTTTGCTTTTTTTATTATATATTTTTTGGTGGCCAAACCCAGTTTAAGAAAGCTGCACGATATCAGTCGTTGTGCAAGGCCAAATTGGAACGCTGACAGAAACATTTAAATATAATTAAATCAGGAAACAAGATGATGTCAGGATGCAATTGCAGCCAAATGGAGTCCAGTTCTACAGAAATCAATACAATGAAGTAAATAAGTAATACCAAAGTCCTGTGGAAAATGGCAACAAAGGTGTTTTAATGTATGATGCAGGTGATCTTCAGACAATTCTGCTAAGAAATAAATAATAATAATAATAATAATAATAATAATTCTGCACTATTTTATAATCATTTAGTATTGACAACCATTGTATTTGAATTTCACTCATACCTGACTAAAAGTAACACAAGCTGGAAGGAATGAGACTGGGGGTGTTGCAGGCTTCCCATCGCTTCTGCCTATAAAGCTAACGCTATTTGTTCAGCTGCATGAATGCCTGGGTGAGTTTTCATAACAGGGACAGTGGAAATAGCCACAAACAACACAGTCCAACATGTACACTTGCCTTTTCCCATTTAAAGTTCAAGATAGACTTACTAAATAATGCAGCCAAACTCAAAGAATACCTTCTTTTTAAACTGAACAAGGTGCTTAAATTGAATTTGGTTTCAAGCTCAGCTCAATTCCTTTGTTCTCCTTTTGTTGTAGACTTAAGATATATTCTTTCTGGTGACAAGGCTTCATCCAGGATACAAGAGTTAAGGCTGGTGACATATGCAGAGGTAATAAACAACAGTATTTATACTACAGATGTTAAGACTTACTTTTTAAATTAAATGACCATTTATTTAAAAGCACATCCACATCTATATCCTGGTATTTAGCGTATTTCTAGAGCCCCCTTAATGACTCAAAAAAGCTATACAGTTGTGTAAATAACTGAATATTCACAACTTTTAACAAGCAGACTTGGTTTAAAATACATTATATCTATTGTATATCTATTTGGTACCTGGAATATTACAGTTACAGAAAAACACAGAGACAGTTTGACAGTAGGAGAGACAACAGTCAACATGCAGATTTATAACGCCTGTGTGGAAGGGTGGTGGGTAATTCACTGACACAAGGGAGACACGAGTGAACTCGAAACACCGCACAGGTGCCCAGTTTTATTAATGTTGGGGCAGTTCCACTTTTTGGCCCGCAGAGGGCGCTGTTGTCTGTGGTCTGCCTATCAGCGATGATATGCAGAGCCACAGAGATACCAGAGGCAGTACCGTTTATCAGTGCAGGCGCACTCGCAGGTGCTCAAACAAAATAATAAGCAAAAGGAGAAAAGAAAAATAAAAATAAAACACAGTAATCAAAAACTACAAATAAAAGGTGCTGCACTCGGCAGCTTCACCCCGACCATCGCTACCCGCACGGTCCGGGTCTCCATCCTACTCTCGCCGCTCCCTCAGCCTGCTAGAAATACTGATGGGTTTTCCCCGCTAACACTGTTTTCTTTCTTATGTTCTTTCTTTTGTTCTCTTTTCTTTTGGGATTTTCTTCCCCGGCCGTGTCTCGGTTATGGACCAGAGCATCCGCACGTCTTTTCAGAAGGGCAGACCTGAGGGAACAGCAGAATGTTATTTTATAGGGCCAGCAATCCCCCCAAGACCCGCCTCTCAGCCATTCAGAGAGAAGGAAAGCCCGCACACCCTCTCTCCCACCTCTCTGTGTCACTGCCATGACTGACAGGCAAATATTGAATGGCTGCTGCCCTCTTCCTGCAACACTTTGAATACATCAGAAGAGTCAGTACAGGTCTGCCCCTGTTGTTACAGCCTGTAACAGCATTTTATTAAACCTTATGGTTGCTATATCATTTTACGAAACATGCCTGCTTGTGTACTCTCTTGCTCCATCATCTTTGCTAACATCTTTACCTGTACTGCAGATATGCTCAACTTTATAAAAGGCTTTTCTTATATTATAGGTCCTTACCACCGAGTTACAGACCATCACTCCTGTATTCTGATTGGCTGACCAATATTCCATCCGGTTTTGTTACAGAACCCATTGTTCGATAATGAACATTCAGCAGATGTGTTTTGGTGGTATAAATGCTCATTAATGGCCACTAAATTAGAAGGGGATCACTGTTATCAGAAGAAATGCATTCCCTCCTTTCATGTCAGAAAGGCATACATCAAACTGGTAACTTCTCTACCAATCACTGCACTGAACTCTAAGTTACAGTTGCGATTGACTAGTTTTAGGGTTACCTTGCATTCTGTTTGTATCAACTAGTATGTAATGTACATGTAATGTACACAGGGCAAAGTCTGATTGTACTCAGTTCCACCCATCTAGCGGCCCATAATCAGGTGATAATGACCCTTGCCTTGACGTTAGTGCTGTGCCCCATGATCAAAATTGGGACCCATAACATAAGAGCTGAGATATTTTTTTTGCGATTACAAACAATGCTAAACATTTACAATTGAGCCCAAATGAGACTTCCCCGTCAATAGAAACAACAGGACAGATTTATTTTTCTGATTTTTTGTTACAAGTAAATTGCAGCTGTTTTAATAAAACAAATGCTATCGTAATTGTCTATAAATGACTGAGGAGAAGAGAGGAGATCTTGAAGGGGAGAGAGCAAAAACATTATTGTTTAGTATTTTTTTTTAATTATTATTTTAAAAAGATAACCTGCACAGTTGCCATGGCAATAACTATTAGATTTGTGACTAACAATAGTACAGGTGACAGCATCATAAAAATAGCAAATGCTGGATTAAGATGGATGCTGGTTTCCAGGTTTTATTTTATTTATTTATTTATTTTTAACACAAAAGAAACAAGAACACTGAAATCATCCTAATTTATGTAAATAACTATATTTCAAATTTAACTTTATAATTTCATAAATCTAAGCAGTGAAATAATTAATATGGTTCTGGGAACTAAGCCTCCAAAGCATGTCTCCTACTGCACTACATATTTCCATCATCTTTTTCTTATCTTACTGTAGAACAGAAAAAATAGGGATTGCATCACAATTTACTGAAGGGTTTTTGAAGTTGTATTTAATGCCTCTGTTTGATAACAACATTTTTCATAATCATAGGCTTGTCTTTCTCTCATTGAGGAAGATGCTCCTGATAATGTCCTAATTGACAGGTACATGTCTCTGTACTTCTGTGGTTCAATACATTTTTCATGTGCACTTGCCAATCCCCTAGATATCTCCTGCTGTCTTCTTACAATCAAAAGGGTCCCGTGAAAAAAAAAAAAAAAAAAAAAATCTCTCAGGAATTAGGGGCTTTGATATATGGATCTAGTTTTGAAAATTAGCCTTTGAAATGCATCATTTTAATGTTTTGTGTCCTCAGTATGAATTTGTTTGTAATAAATAGAAATATAATGGATGCAACAACTAGCCAGTAAATACAGTAATAAAAAATTAAGATCTACAATGAAATGCTTACAGAAGTAGGGCATTCTGTGTGAACTACACATTAGAAAGTCAGAAAAAAATAACAGTTTGTTACAGTAGTGTTCAAAGGCATATGCATATGTTACAGATGCAATTGGAATATGTGTTCCATTACTGCTAGTTTGTTATTTGTGTTTAATAATGCAAGCCCTTTCAAACTACAGTAATACAATTAAGTCACATATTCATTAATAAACCAGTGATGATTAAATGCCATGTGCTAATATATTCAAATAATTTCGCACTTGAGGCATACACACATTTTACAGCCACCACTTTAGTACCCAAAAAGCAGAGGAAATTACCCTAAACAGATACAAGTGTGTAAAACCCCTTAAATCAAGAGCAACAGAGTAGGAATGGCAAAGATCTGTTCCAAAAAAAAAAAAAGTGAATAAGCACAATACATGGATGTAAATATGTGTGGTAACATATTAATGGAGCTAAACACCCTCTGAAGCATACGATTTCATCTTTCTGTACATTTCATACACAAATTTAAGGATTTTCTTCTTTTAACATTTAGCATTGGTTGCCAAAAATACAAGATACAGCATAATTTATCACAAATAGCTTATACATATCAGCCAATTAACTGTTGATGTTTTATTACCTGAATGATTCTTTAAATTGCCTTAAAGCGACTATGGCATTTGATAATCTTTAGACTGAAAAGTCAGGGCCATTCCATTGCTGCCAACAATTAAAAACATGTTCTGGAAAAGTAAGAGGTATTTAGTCTTGCAGATAACATTCTCTATTTTATGTGTGGATGCTCCAAATTAGTGCAAGGTGAAATGATGCAGCTAAACAACACTCTGGTCAAATTGAAATGTTATGGATTGACCTAGTAGAGAGTGTCACCAAGCCTCAGTTCTTGCCTTGTGACACAAATGCATGTATAACAGTTATGACTTAGTAGATCTTATAACAGATAACAACAAAGCTTTCAGTAAGTAACATACTGTATCCTGATATACATTGAAGGATTACACACATGCTGATATCAGCTTCCTAAAAAGTGCCAGCTGAATTTAAGCCTAAAATTATTGAATGGTTTTGCAATATTATTTCCAAGGAGAAGAAAGCCAGTTCTGATTTGCCTCAGCTACTCTACATAAAATCCAACCAATGCCACTGCTGCTCTTTCATCTATTCTTTCTGGGGGAAAAAAACTAAACTTTAATCATTATGAAAAATGCAGGTTTCATTGGAGCCACATGTCACTGAAAACATACTGCTCAGTGGGAGCTTTTCATGAATTGCCTCACTAGACATCTACACCATCCTGTTCCTCCATTAGCATTCTGGTTTTAAAACAGCTCTAAGACAACTAAAAAATGAAAGCGCTGAAAATAAATACCCTTAGAATACATTTCTTTACAATGCTGAACAACACAGTGAAAGAAAAGTCCACAGTAAGACGTGATTAAAAATCATTTAAGAAGGGCTGAGTATTTAACTATGCATTACAACTAAACCACATTGCAGTGTGGTGTATTAATAACAGGGACTTGGTAGCTGTTAGAGTAAGTAGCTTCATGTGTCATTGTAATTGCTTGTTTATATTTCCCTTATTATTTTAATGTGATTATAATCATTCTTAGTGGTCCTGGGCAATGTTTCTCCATACATGCCAACAGTCCCGATATGATCGGGACAGTTCTGATTTCCTAGCAAATGTCCCGCGTCCCGATGCATAGTTAGAAAGTCCTGATATTTATCCGTGTTCACATGATCAGATCTTAGTTTACTGACATATGCCATAGCCAGTCATACTGGAGAAGTGTATTGTTTCCTCATTGCTGCTGCAATATGATTTGATGTGTATGATTTAGAGTAAAATATGCCAATGGAACGTGAAGCACTGGAGTTAGCTACACCTTTCATTTTCATACAGCAGTTGTTCACAGTTCTGTGATATATTAAAACAAAAAAATGCCAATAATGAAAAAAATAAACATTTTCCTTAATCAAATAGTAATAGAAACTAGAAAATGTTTAAAAATTAGAACGAAATAGGGGCTGCCAAGTGGCACATCCGGTAAAAGCACTCCGCCCAGAGTGCAGGATGCACCTTATAGCTTGGAGATCGCCGGTTAGAATCCAAGCTAAGCCACTGCCGACCATGGACGGGAGTTCCTAGGGGGCGGCGCACAATTGGCCAAGTACTGCCTGGGCGTGCTAGGAGTTAGGTTGACTGGGGAGTCCTTGGCTCACTGCGACCCCTGTGTCAGGCCGGGCACCTGCAGGCCGGCCTGTACACAATATTGAACTGCATGGTTCTCTGATGCTGTAAGTTCTGAATATGGCTGATTGGAGGGCTTGGAGCAAAAAAAAGCGGACAGCTGAAGGCACTCGTTTAGCAGGATGCGAGTGCTCATCTTCGACTCTCGTTCTAGTTAGAAAAATTGGAAAATGAATACAAATAATTGTTAAAAAAAAAAAGCAAGAACGAAATTTAAACTATCGTTTTAAAAAAATGCTATATACATATATGAATATTTAATTTAAATAAAGTCAGCCTGTTGGGCCCAGCAAATGAAAATGGCAATTATCAAAAAAAAAAAAAAAAAAGCTTGTTTAACAGTGACTGGGGTAAAAAAAAAAATCCTTTATTCTGTGCAATAGTTAGTGAAAATCCTTATATGATTCCAATATCCTTTGCACTCAGCTTTTCGAACTAGGGTGATTCATTTTATTTACTTCTTCCCGGTTGGGCTCCAAAATAATTCGCACTAATAGGAAATTTGTGTTAAGTGAGTTTGCATTATAAGAAGTAATTAGCAACAAAGCGGCTGCTAAATTTGTCTGGGACCATGTAGAAAATGTGTTATATCAGGAAATGTCTCTAATCCAAGTTTGTTTTAACGAGAATTGACTCTATGTTCATAGAACCGTGAGATACGGTTTTATAGTCAACAAGAGTAAGGAACATTGACGTGTTTTGTTTGGGTTGGTTTTTGCACAGGTCATCATGATCTGACTGTGTATTGCATTTAAAAATAAATTAAAAAAAAGAATAATAATCTGGTTACATGCACAATAATTTAGGGGTGTTCAGGAGTGTTAGACCATTTTATGATTTTGATCAATTACAATACTTTGCTCCTTGTTTGTTTGGCAACTTAGATTTTGTCATTATCATTTTAGGGGGCTGTGTGTGTGTGTGGCGGGGGGAGGGGGCTTATTAAACTAAGAATATTATTATTATTATTATTTATTTCTTAGCAGACGCCCTTATCCAGGGTGATTTACAATTGTTACTCTGTAATTGTATTTTATAGTTCAAAACCGTGATAAGATTTGACGATGAAAGCCTTTAATTGTGCCATGTTTTCATTTCTTTGCTTGTTATTGATGCCTTTAAGGTGAAGTATGTGTATGTTTGCCTTATTTTTAATCATTCTGTAAGCCTTACCAGATGTTTTCTGCTTTTCTAAAGACATCAGTCGTGCCAGGCTGACAATTTAAGGTTGTTTACATAATCCAGTGTTGTTTAATCTGTACACAGCAGACCTGTTGGTGTTTCTTAAAATAATGCATGCTTTATGGAAATATTCAATGGTTTTGACTAGATTACTAAATTTTATAGCAAAGCAGCATCTGTGAGCAATCTGAATTCTGCTTTTTTGTCTGGATATTTTGTACTTTTTTCCCACTTTGCCAAATATGTAAATCACCAGGATTGGCCAAAGAAAACTATGCATACTGTTGAATGGCGTATGGAACCACACCATATGGCAGTATGATTAAGACCAGACACCTCTGAAGCCAGTTTAATAGAGAATAATTAAGATAAGAATACAGGGCTCTGCACATGCATTACATTAGCCATCTCTTTAATATCTGAATGGAAAATACAGATTAGAAATGTAATAGCCATATGATTCTTGACATTTATAGTAAAATACTGTAGAAAAACAACTGATATTTCTTAGGTCAATGGGCTGTTATCTTCCCATTTGTCCTGTTTATACTGGAACTTACAAAATACCTGATTAAGTTGATATTTCTTGACTAGCACTATAACCCAGATATATGCATATTATGTTATTTTGTTTTCATCTTGGAGTCAAGACCGATGTATTGTATATTCAGTACATCTGGGCCATCAGATACATTATTTCACATCATCATTAGCCTCTAAGCAATGGAAAGCTTGGAAATCAAGATACAAAGAGGTATTTTTTCATTACAATCTATGATGTAAGAGAATATCTATAAGCCAGTTGTAATATGTTCTTTGGAAATACTAGTTTTGATGCAGTCAGTCTGTAATAAGTACTGTGTTGCACCTAAATGTCTTAAGACTTAAGGCTAATTGGTTCAAGTTTGGATTGTATTGAAGTTCGTCTTTGACACTGCATTACTGTTTCCCCCAATATTTCTGAATACTATAAAATAATTTCTATTACAGTTTTCAGCTGCCAGAATAAAAATTAGTACAGGAAAGACTTTAATGAAATGGTCAATGAATCCAACTTTTGGAATAGCTGATCTAAAACTGTGTACTATTATGTAATCTATCGTGTATTTAAAACAATAGTTCTAACACATTTAAATAATCTTGAAAACAGTTGGTTTAAAATGCCGAAACAGAATTCCATTTTTTTTCTAGTCGTCCCTTTACCTGTACTTCAGATGAGTAATGTCAGATAAAATAAGTAAAAAAGTACTTTCTGTATAATTTACACACTTTTTTCTATCTTACCTCATACCAACTTGTTTAATAAAGTACACTGGTTGTAACTAATATTGCACCAAGAATACAAGTGTTTAATGATTTGTCAATAACAGAGTTACCTTCACTTTTACAGTCACATTTATTACTGGCAACACTCAGCCAGATCAATGAAAAAAAGCTCAGCCAATAAATTCAAATTAGAAAATGCAAACCTGGCAGGGATTTAGACAAAAAAGGTGCATCAATTTGCTCAAACCTTCTGTGTTCTTTTTAAAATTGAGCCCAAAGAGACATGTTTGTATGCCAAATTAAGGTTTAAAATGCATGCAATTTAAAACTCCAATCAAATTAGATAAATGTGAAATTTATTGTAATTAATTTACCATGATAGCAACATATGTGGATTTTCTTGTACCAATTACAGCACACAGATGTATTTATGACTAACAATACATTTTGGCACTAAAGGGTCCACAGGTATGATTTAGATCAATCATATGCAATTGTAAATGCTGTTTAATTTACTTTTTTTTCTTTTAAGGGCTTTTATAACAATGCAAGCAAGGTTTAAAGCTTGATTGCATTGAAAGCAACACAACACGTCTGCAGATGTCGGTTGTTCCTTACAATACAGTAAATAACCAGCTTCACAGGGAAGAATGAATATCCTGCAGCCTACCAGGTCAGTTTCACAGGTGGCCATTTACCAACCAGCATGAGTCCCATAGAGGTTTGTTTACCCTGTCAATAGAATTGCCTCCCTTAAAGCTAAGTTGTCTCAGTTGAAAAAGCAGCAAGGAGGCCACTTGTTTATAAACTACAGGGAGTCTTCCTTGGCGATGGCTGTTTAGAAATCTGAAGCAATGGCTGATTTGATTTTGCTATGGTTGTGAAATTGTTTCTTTTTTTTTTGCATTTGTCAGCCTTGATTCAACCCTTGTTTATAGTGGTAGGCAATAGCTACATTCACAGAAATATAATAAGTATATACAATCACATTAAACTATCACTTAGTAAATAATTTAGAAACCAAACAAAAAATAAATTATAATAGAAGGAAAGTCCAGGATAACACTGTAAATACCCACTGTGTTGGTGCAATTTACAGTGCTAGTTTATCTTGATTACTGTGCATTTTTTCTTTAACCCTTTGCGGTCCTATTTTTCCTTTCCGGTCCGATGTCGGACCCTGTCCACCATCATCAAAAAGACGTCAAGCACAGGTCCCTAGGAAAAAGCCGAGAAAAGCTTTCAATGGCCAAAAGAGGCCAAAAGAGGCCGATAGAAGCCGAGAGAAGCCAAATAAAAAACAGAGGCGGATCTGAGCAATACACATAGGCCCTTCACCACAGACATAACATGGACATAAACAAACAAAGTAGCTGCTTCCGCATCCAGTGCTCAAAGAAAATCGCTGACATTTACCAAGCTTTTTGAGATGTTATAGTAATAAAATAATGACTTGGATAACATTATTGAGGAGTTTGGTGATAAAACGAGTGATCAGGAGATGATTTATCAGTATGCACTACTATGAAGAGATATGAAATACAGCGAACAAGGAGTGGGGCAGGGCTGGAGATGCTGTACTGAGTGTCCTGTTGATATGCAGTGCCTTTTAAATCTGTTTTACTGTGAATAAAATTACTTTTAAACAGCGCATGTAAAATAAACAGCTTGTGTGAAAATAAATTGGACCCGACGTGCCTGATAGGCGCTGAATAAATGGACCGCAAAGGGTTAATCTGGTTGGGGTGAGATATGTGATAAAGAGAGAAAGAATCAATGTTGTAAATCTCCCTCCTGACCAGAAAAGGCCGCTGTGTAAGGTTTGTAGTATGCTTCCCCATAGAAGGGTCGACTCAACGGTGAGCGGAAACAGGAAGTCGGCCATCTTGGTGGAAGCACGTAGCTGTCAGTATGCGAAACGACTCACATGCGATCAGCTGCAGGCCAAGCAGCGATTGGTTACACCGGGTGCCGAGCTGATTGCATGGAGGAGTTGGGTAGTACCAAGGGGACGCAGCTACTCAAGTACGTTTCCTTACGCTGAGTGTTCATCACTAAACAGCAGGAGCCTGCGTTTTGTTTGTTTGTTTTTGTGTTCGCAGCTGCCACGGAGACCGGATCTGCAGCCACTGAGCCAGCAATCACCCATGTAACTGTTTCACTGCACAGCTAGCACAGCACAGAAAACCACCAGACCTTCACAGCCACCTGCACCAAGAGCACAGTTGCATGCACGGAGGACGTGTGGCCATCGGAGGGTCTTGAAACCTGCCGTGTTTTGCTTCCCCTATACCAGCTGCTATAGGGAAGACCTACTTTATTTTTGGAAATCATTTACTCTCTTTTTTTGTACAAAATTAATAAACACGGACTGGTTTTGGGGAGATAAACCTTTGTTTGGACTTTGTATTATTGCACCACTTTGCACATCCTGTTCACAGGTATTTCTCTCATTTAAATTTTGGATTGCAATTGGATGCAGCTCCATAAGCAAAAGGTATAACATTGCCCTTTTAAGCACTGAAAAGTATAGACAATCAGTTGGCTTTTACAATTTAAAAGTGTCTGTTTTCGTTTTTTTAGCAAATACAATGTGGGAAAATGAATTAACAGTTACAAAACAAAGCAGACAATTTCAGCTTCAGACCCAGTATTTAGGTCTCACTCAATTAGTCATTTTACTAGTACTGGTGTATTTGGGTGTGTTTCCTTTTTTCTGCCAATCCAATCCATGAGAAGAGAGGGAAAGAGAAGAATACACCACCATCTGAGTTAAATCAGAGACAGCAGAAAATGCAATCTCAGATTCCATAGAAAGCTTGGGGTACCAGAAGAATAGACCCTTACCACTCTGTGATGGGTGGTAATATGTGCTTGACCAGGAAAAATGTTAACACAAAATTAATATTATTTTAGCTGTTGCTATTGGAGAGGGAATGACTGTATGTGATTGTATTAATATTGTATAGCTGCACACATTCTTTTTTGATACCAGGATAAACTGTTTGACAAATTGATCAATGTATTCATTTGTGTGGATACATGAAGTCGACCAAAATTTGCACCCAACCAATTCAGAAATTCAATTAGTTGTTAGGCAGTGTTTGACTGAACATAGCTGAGTTAACAAGTTCATCTACAAGGGTTTTATAAAGGATCCACATCCCTGTTTTTGTGATACAGACTTCATGTGAAATACAAACATGCAAACATTGCATTGAATAATGATAATCTTTTAAAATGTCTATATCTACGGGGTCCCCTATTTGATCACCTGGTAAAAGCACAGTGGTGTGCAGGGTGAGTCATACAGCGCAGGTTCGCTTCCTAGCTGTGTGAAATGGCTGTGGAATTCCGAAGGGAGTGTCGCATTGGCTCTGGCAGACATCTGCAGGGCTGGCCTTTGTCCTCCAGAGATCAGTAGCTTGCTGACATCCGCTCTCGAATTTCTGGGTGAAAAAGAGGTTATTGCAGGATACCCACTGAATCTTCAGTTCTGCTGAGCTGTGTGGGGAATTGCTGCGGTGAGGGGAAAAAATTATTGGACATTCGAAGTTGGGGGAAAATCGGGGGTACAAAAACTGAGCACACTAAATAAAAAAATTTAAAACATTAAAAAAATCTACTGTTCTAATATTTTTATAATCTTCACTGTACTGTAATTGTTCAAATAGAATAATGTATAGAAATGATCTGTAGTTATCTACCTTTTGTTTGAGGTTTATTATATCCCTGCCTACTACTGCCTTGATGATCATCATCAGGGGTGATTATAACATGTCAAGACTGCTGAGAAAGACCCCTCACTGCCTCACTTGGACTGTAATTAAAGGAAAAGGCCATTAAATAGCGAACAGGCCAGCTGCACATTTTTAAACCTATGCTTAAAAATAGATCACAGCATGGCCTACATATCCAAAACAATACCAATAAAAAATGCATCTGATTACTGTAATTGATTTCTCTGCAAGATATGAATAAATGGCCCCATCTCTAAATGTCATTCCGTTCCAAGAATTGCATTTAAGCTCCACTGAATAGAAAAAAAAAGCTCAACCAGATTCAAGATCTCCAACTTCCTTGAAAGTAGCAGAAAATCTACCTGACAGTTGCCATGGCAACGTGGGACAGGATGAGTGCACCACCAGCCTATGAAGCTGTTCTTAATTGGAAGGCTTTTAGCCCACACATTTTTCTCATTGCTGCAGAGATTATTTCTGCAGAGATTATTATATTTCGCAATTGATTTATAAAGACTGGTTCATACAATATTACTGCTCACCATTATTTAAAATAAAACCATAGCTGATGCAATTTAAAGCAGATACTTCAGTAACAAGCCAAAGCTTACATTGGAATAATATCTAGGTTTTATAGGTTAGCTGTACAAAAAAAAAAGAAAAAGGGAACCAGATCACAGATCAGACTGTTTCCGCAATTGACACAGGATCACAATCTCTTCAATGGATTGCATTCCGCCAGCATTTTTTGTCGAAAATACAGCAAGAAGAAATCAAAACTTTACAGAACTTTCGTAAAGCAGAGTCTGTATTTTTACATCAACTAGAAACTGGTTTAAGTCACATGTCTCCTCCATGACAATCGGCCATGGCAGGAAATTAATTAAATTTATGAAAGCTCAGTTGGCTTAATTTCGTATCCCTTCTAAAAACAACATTAATTAATATTAATGTTCAGTATTTGCATAGTTATCTGTATCACTCAATAATATTTTGATAAATAAACTTAGCCAGAACTTCAAATGTGTAGCAGACACTCCTTCTTTAGGAGGTTTGGGATATTTGTCTAAGAAAATATTCTGCAAAATAAATCAATAACCAGTATGTGATCTTATGCAATTATGTAAATATAAAACCTTAGTTTTGATGTAGAATAAAACCACATGATACAAAATCTGACCTTTTTTTTATTTTCAATTGGTAATCTTTATTGGCTTAGTGCAGTTATTCACTGATCCAGCCCCTACCCCCTTCTATTTTCCTCATGTGATCTACTTTTAAATCCCCCTTTGTGAACACATAAGTATAAATATGCCACCCATCCTCACTAAACAAGGCAGCTTAATAAAGGTCTGTGCAGAGATGTTTTATTCTAGCTTGCTAAGGGATAAGGTTCAATTTTTCGAAGACGACCAGTATAATCAGGAAAGTATATCAGAGCCGTCGCGAGGGAGTGTGAGTGGACAGCAGATGAGGGACATCTCACTACCACCAAACTAATCTTTGTGGTGTGAGAGTGCAACCTCAAGGACCCTTGTGGCTAATGAAGGCATAGAGGGATCTACCACATTGAGTCGGTAGAACCTGGTGAATGTATGCGGAGTAACCCAGCTAGCCGCTGTATAGATATCAGTCAATGAGGCACCTCTAAAGAGGGCCCATGACGCAGCCACTCCTCTGGTAGAGTGCGCAGCCACCCTCCCAGGCCACTTGGTCGAACGACAGGTAGGCTTGCATTGTAAGGGAATACAGCCGGAGACCCAAGTAAACCATACTGGTTAATTGCACCGGTGTTAATTGGTTTTTGGCCTTGTTGAGGTTGTGCCCCAGTCTCCCAAGACCTGGAGACCTGGGTCTCCAAGACCTGGGTCGCTCACGGATGTAACCGTGATCCTCGAAAGGGAGGAGGTCCCACGCGGAACTGTAGCATGTAACCGGTTTGTACGGTGGCAAGCATCCAAGAGTCTGAGGTGCAATTGCACCAGTATTGTAGCTGGTGTTGTGAGAAGGGGTGGGTCTGAGGCCGCAAGCCTTCAGAGGCTGGGGTGGAGCCTGTCTTGGAGGCTGTCTAGGGCAATCCTATGGGAATTGCCTTCCGGAGCACTGCTGCATTGGGGCCCCACGTCCAGCGTTCCCCCATCCTTGCGGGTGGCCCCGGGTATTTGCTGCCGTGGAAGCATGTAGGCGGTGCCTCAGGTCGCCACGTGGCGCAGTGGGGATCGGAACTGTCCGGGTTACCGTAGATACGGGCGGACACCAGTGCTTCATCCTATCCTGTACCGGAGCACGGGAAGGCAGCATCGCAGCCACCTGTCGAGATGCCTCCCGCTCTCGTGGGAGTGTTGCAATATCTCTGAAGGTATGGCCAGGGGAGATAGGTGTGTCTAATAGGACCGCATTGTCCACATCCGGGACCCTGGCCTGTGATAGCCAAAGCTGTTTCTGTGCCACAAGGGTCACAATGGGAGGGGGCTGAGTGTGAAAGCAAGGTTCTTGTGGTTCCCAGTCTTCAGCGAAACCAGCAAGCAACACAACATAAATAGAATGAAGAGAATAAAAGTAAATCCACACACGTGCTGAAGTTACAAAATGCAACATGCTGGTCCTCTTGAAAAAAAAAAAAAAAAACTATGATAAATGCACAGCTTCTTCCATCTTAATGTCTCATCCAATCATTGCAAACATGTCATGTGAAGCAATACAGTTAAAGTCTTTAAAACAAAAAAGAACAATCAGCGAAGAACCGTTATTTTCGTAACAAGATGTAATTATAGTTGATTCAGCTTCAAAGTATCAATATAGTAGATCATTCCAACTGGGTGATAGGGAAGCATTCCTGGACCTAATCCATTTTTCTTTGCCAACTTTCTGAGCCTTCCTGTGATCTATGTAAGAAAATCAATTGCTATTGACAATGTTTGTAATTACAAATACAACCCTTCACTTCTAACCTTCTGCTACTCATTTGAGAACAAGCTCATAGAAAACATTTAACACTGCACTGATATTCTACATTGCAAATTCCATATGGTATACAGATAATAAGGGGTCACTTCAACAATTATAATATACATACACCCCATGCATCGTTTTAGACAATTACAATTACACCAGTTTCTCCAGTCATTAACCGATTCTTGGGATACAGACACATAAAATACAATAAAAAACGATGTTCTCATATACACATACAAAAAACATTAATCTCATTTCAGTTCATTATAGTACTAAGGAGATGCCTGTGTTTCAGGCTGCCAAACTATATTCAAATCATAAGCAGGCTAATAAGACTTCATATTTTGATGAATATGCTGAGATGAGAGGACAGCTTTAAATCAAGACAATGAAACAAAAATATTATTTATTGATATAGTGTACCACAATCTTTTAGTACGATTTTATTTAATCAAATGTTTTGCATACATTTCAAGATTGAGTGATTGTTAGTTGTTTAAGTGACATTGCCTGATGGGAATACAGCACAATCATGTTTCACACCTTTCCTACTGTAAATGACTTAGAGCTGACAAGTTTTAAGCCACTTTTATCGGGGCTTCGCGACTGCCTCATCACTGTCTTACAGAAAGTATTTTCAGCATTGTGGTTGATTAGCATGAATCATGCGTCAAGCCAATTAAAAACCTGTTAATGCTCAGGAATAAAAATAAGTCAATTGAACCACATTCATCTATATAACTGTTAACAAGGGAGTGATTTAGGGAATTAAACACAAATTTCTGCATTTGCCTACCCTGAAGGAAAGTGTCAAAATGTTAATTTCACTTAAATTACTTGCCATTACAGTTCAGTAAGTGTGGTATTGAAAGAAAGGTATTTTTTTAATGTGATTTACCAGAGCAATTCACTTTTTTATTTTTTTTATTTTAACCTGTCACTGACTTAAATAGAGAGGCCATTTAGATAAAGTTCATAACCAGAAATGATGTGCTTTTTTGGTGAAAGTTGAAAGTTGATACAGTAGATTTATTGAACAGCAAACTGTATGTCATAGCATCCAGCCATGCATACTTGACAGGAAAGCAGGAAAATGTGTTCTGATGAGTGCAGTTGGATAAGATATAATCACTGGGTAATTTTTGGAGAGGAAGCATTCCCTTGAGATGTTGGGTATTATTGATGTTATTATTTTTCTATGGCAGCAATGCTGCTGATCACCATCTGTTGGTGAATAGGAATAATGTTAGGGAGCACACACAGCAATGTCCATTTCAACCGCTCTCTTTAGCTGTTCATCCTGAGGAACTGGCAGATTGGCCTGTGAGCTTCAGTGAATTATGAGACTTTATGATTTGCTACCAGAGGTTGTAGGGCTTATACTTGGCTGGTCAGCATGAACAATAAGGGTGACTGCCTTAGCTGAGAGTCTCATTTTCAATTTATAGTCTCGTCTTTTTTTTTAAGCAATTATCTTTTAAAGAGTAAAGTTTCCATTCATTTTTTTTATACCCACATAAAGGTGGATATAGTTTTAAAATGCTCACCAAATGCTTTAAATCATCAGCGGTTTGATACGTTTTTGGTCATCAGTTTTAATTGCATCTCTTTGTAATTAATGTTTTTTTCTTTAATCTTTTTTAAAATCTTTGTTTATGCACACACAGTATGGGTTTTAAAATCCATACTGTATGTGCATCACTGGTTATTAGTACAGTCTGTTTTCTTTATGCTTTTACTTTACGCTCTTTCAGTTAGAAACACCCACGACAGTCAAACACATCGGTTAAAATAATACAACTACAAATGACCACATGTAACATGCAGTGTGATGGACTGTTAAGACACTCGCTTATGGTAACTGACATTTTAAACCTCCCCGCCACCACACCTCCTTCCCTAATAGTATACAATTATGGAAACAGATCTACAGTTTATGAGAAAGCAAATTGTCAATAAGAGAACTCAAAACTCATGTTCAGCTCTAATTACTGTACACAAAGAGAATTGTAAGGTTAAAGGAAGTGCACATTTTTGTTTGATAGCTGGTTTCAGTAAATCAAGCTGCTTATTTACAGCTGTTGGATCTCCAAAGGCCTCAACAAAAATAGGATGCATTTAAAATAAATATAGACCCCCCCCCCCCCCCCCCACCTTCCCCCAACTGACCACAAAAGTTATAATTAGAGATAGAAGCAAATCCATTTTAGAACCAGGGGGTCTCCATATAGGACTCGCTAACTAAGGAGATTATGAGAATTTGTATCTGACACTAATTTGAGATTTTATATTAGTAATCTCACACATGGATCAAATTAAAATATGTTGGGGACCCATAGGTACTATATAGAGAAATAAGATTGTATTATGGACTTAATACCTCTACCGAACAACTGAAAAATTATCATCTTTAGTTATAATCTGAAAACACAGCAGATTTCACAGACTTATTATATGTCTATGATAGAATTGTTTCCTCATGGACAGATGAATGTACTGCATAAATGTACACTGGTTGTCAAAGTGTACTATATGCTTATAAAAGGGCATTGGGAAATGGAGCTGTGTGAGTGGCTGTCGAGGCATTCTAACTATTTAGGCATTTTCCAACAATGCACAGGTTGGAACTTTTTTTTTGCCTTATCACATTCTTAAAACTATTTATGAATTAAGATAAAAGCACATTTGGGTCAACAGCTTAGGTCAACCATTAATTCTGCACTAATAAGTTCTTCAAGCGATTTGTAGTCTCTACAAATGTGGGTACTATTTTGCACTGGTAGCAGGATACATTCAATAAAACTTAAAGTTTAAAATCTGGTACTGGTATTTTTTTTTTCTTTTTCAAATTAACAAAGTTATTTCCTAAGTGCAATAACACACTCCAGGTTGTACAGTCATCATAATATACCAGAGGATGGTGTGTTACACGATGACTGCAGACCCTGTCATGTGTAATTGCTTATATACAGCAGAAGATTCATGAAGATTAAGAATTATACTTGGAATAATTAGTTTCAAACTCATTTCAAAACAATGTGACTTGGTAAACCTGAGCCTAGTGGAAGGAATCATTTAATAGGAGTAAATGTGTGAGTGCAGTCAGGTTCTTCTTTGGATCCTGGTGCCATTTGTTAAGACTGATGTTAAAAAGAAATGATTTAAAAAATCATCTGATGCTAATTGCAGTTATTACCAGTCGTGACACAACCTGGCATAGACTGCATGGGTTTGTTTCTGTTATTATTGTATAGAAACTGAAAGCTGAACAGATGTTACATAGTATTTCTCAGTAAGTAAGGGGAAATAATACACACATAATAAGAAAATCACATTTACCACATTAAATCAATGTTGCAAAAGATGATAAAGAGTATAACGGTATAATAGATTATCTGGGTTTACATTTCTTTTACAATGGCACTTTAAAGGGAAACACAAATATAGGTTTTGAAGGTTTTAAATGCATGCGAGTTGAAATGAGCTTTAATTGTTAATACAGTCAAATTTGTCTAGTAAGAAAATGTCTGGAAAATAAAATTTCAACAACACTACTCTCCAACAAGTAATGGGATACAGAGTGTAAACATATTTGTCAGGAGGGTAGAGTGTGCCTTTGTCCTAATACTCTCCCAATTCTGTTTGAAGGTTGTTGATTTATATCTCTCTATTCTAACTAAAACCCTTCTACTTTTTACAGCTGGTAAACTGCACAAGGCACCAGAGAGGTTAAGAGACATGTCCAAAGTCACAGAGCCTTAGGGCAAAAGTGGGATTTAAAATTAGAAATCCCTTGTTTATTAATAATTCTTTATAATAATTTATCAGCCTGAAGATAATGTTTGACAATTCATAAAAAGTTGTAAAAATAAAATAGCATTCAATGTTGCTTTGAAATCATCCAAATTGTTTATTGATTACAAAAAGATCAATCGAAAGTAAACAATTTGATCAAATGTTTGCATTTTCCCTATATAAAAAATAATAAAACAAACAAATCATAACAATAAAAAACAACACATCAAAGGCTGTTAGGCCTATTTAGGGCTAAATATGAAGTATGGCAAGCACTCAATTTGGCACATTTCAAAGTTTCAAGAAAGAATTGACTACAATTTGTCACTTACCTTACCAAAATGCATTTGTACACATTTTACAGGTGTGCTTTCTGTTCTTTGTTACAAAATAAAAATAACTTTCTTCAGAGTTCGTATGGTGACAAATTCACTGGAAGTAAGAAGTCAGTTTGAAGTGCTGACGCATTAGGTGCAAAACAGGAAGGAAACTCGGGTGCTCACAGATGTAACCTCACAGTAAATAGAAAGTCTGAGTCCTAAAAGTAAACTGTAATTACAACAGACAAAAAAAGAAAATACTAAATAATGCCATATTTAGCACCATATGAATAGCAATACTGGTAATATTGTCATTTCATCATTATTAATTATTATTAATACACAACACTGTGCGTATCTTCATATTTGATATATTACGGTATGTGGCTGGACACATCTCATTATCAGACTCATCCTGTGATAAAAGATAATATCCTGGTGGATGATTAATCTGCAAGTCTCTTCTTCACATATATAGACAGTTTAATGAGTGCCGTGCCGTGCAGTGCAGCATCTCTCTGGAAAGTTGCAGCCCTGTCTAATAATAGCTTTCACTGTCTTTCATTAGTTTTTAACTGCATCCATGGATGGCCATCAGAGTAGCTGGGGAATATTCTTAATGAAAACGAAAGTAAATATATGGCTAGATCTATAAATTGCTAGCCCTGTTAAAGAAAATCGATCACTGTAATATCTTGTTCATATCATGCACCTGTAAGGTGGAACTTGTTATCCTCTGACCTTAAACAGATTTTTGTTTTACATTTTAAAGCATGCTGTATAAACATTACATTAACCCTTACATTTGGGGAATAGTTCAAAATGGTATTGTTAAAAAGATTAATATATTCACAGAATATGAAAAGGCTATATGCTGTTTTCTGTTCCCCTTCAAATGTTTCATACCATGGAGTTACATTATATTAGCATATTATGAAAATATAGTACATTAGAAAAAAGGTTTCACCAAAAATACTTTCCAGCTAAGGTCTTAAAGTTTGCATTGTCATTCCAATCATTGACAATGTCAAGCTATAGTTGTTCACCTAATCTCTTTCGTGACTCCTGCAATTCCTTCGTACATATTTCCTAAAGCAGCCTGTAGTCAGTGACTGAAAATGGCAGATTTATTAAAATGTTCAATCAGCATGGCAGGTGCACTATTCTCAGAAGGGGGCTAAATTATGTATAATTTCTCCCATGAGTTTAAAGAGATGCTGTGGCAGGGCAGAGGAAAAGCCCTGCATGTAAATAAATGTAGTGTGTTTATTCAGCACGGGTGAATGTATTGTAAATGTGGGTGAGACAGCGAGGTAAAGAGAAAGAAATCAAAAACAAAAGTAAAAAGTAAACAAATGGAAATCACCAGCACGGTACTTGTTATTTTGTTTTGTGTTGTGCAAGACTGTTTGTTTAAACGTTTTATTTCACTCTCTGAGCAGTGTTTTTGTTAAAATATTTTCTTGAATAAAAACGTGCCACGTAGTACCTACCTGTGTGAATCTGTCAGCTTTCTGATCTGGGAACGTCACTACTCGGCCAACCTGTCACACATGGTGTGACAGCCAGCCAGGGCAGGTACTGCGGGTACACATTATTATATCATAATACTTCAATTTGGCGCTGCAGCGTTTATTTTAAATTGATCAAAATGACTGCGGCCCTTAAATGAGGGCGGAGATTATATGAGGGTGGCCTTTATACTATGCTTTACAAACATTGCAGTATTTTATTAAATTATTTAAGGCATTTTAGAAACAGCAGGCTCTGATCTGCAGCACTATACTCTTTTTGGGGCTTGAAAACAGTACATTTACTGACAGTTAACGAGAGCCTATTAGGTGGGAGTTGGGAAGTCAGAGGAGTACTGTACCAGCGAATCAGGAATGTGTATTGGTTGCTATTGGGCGGGACAAGAAGAGGAGAGAGAACGGTAGTTGAGTGTGTGATGCAGTTTTTCTTGACGAAAAATATTACCTTTGAATATGGGTTTCATTTCTGTTAAAACAAATATATCCTACTCGTTTTTTGTTTTTTTTTCTCACTGTAATTTACCTGCTGAGTTTAAGTTTTCGCCATCCAAGCTGACGACGAGGTAAACAGACAGCCCTTGTTTTATCCCCTGCTGTGTTGAAACTGAACTCTGCTGGGAAAAAAAGGGACGTGAAGGACTGCTGTGCTGTAAGTAGTTCATCTTGGGTTGTCTGTTGGGACTGTACTATAAAATAGCATTTTCTTACTAAGGTGGGTGTACATTAGTTTGTATTATTTTATTATTATTTATTTCTTAGCAGATGCCCTTATCCAGGGCAACTTACAGTCGTAAACAAAAATACATTTCAAGAGGTATTACTTGCTGGATTGAGGTTGCAGTCTCTTCGGGGGTGTCATGTACATAGGCAGAGTTGCATGTTTCTTTCTTTTTTGAGCAGGGGTAGAAAAAAAATACCTATACGTTTCTTTATTGAGGTAGCCTGTTTGCTGTCAGCCTGGCCACTGCCAGTGTTGGCATGGGAGGAGGACCTCCCACCGTGGTCACCACCCATGTACCCACTGCTGCCCCTGTTCCTGGGCCAGGATGACCATGTGGTTGAGACAGCGAGGTAAAAGAGAAAACGAAAATAAAAAAGTAAACAAATGCTACACGTGCTGGAAATCACCAGCATGGTACTTTTTTGTGTTGTGCGAGACTATTTTTGTTTAAACCTTTTATTTCACTCTATGAGCAGTGTTTTTGTTAAAATATTGTATTTATTGGATAAAAACGTGCCACAGCGCACTTTTCACAAGTAGTACCTGCCTGTGTGTGTCTATCAGCTTTCTGGTCTGGGAATGTCACTACTCTGCCAACCTGTCACAGATGCTTATTTTGTATTATTTATCATTGTAAAATCAATGTGTTTTTCCACAATGAGCATACTGTATGCTGAATATAGTTGTTTTTGTGGTGATAGCTGGTTAAAAAACTAAACATGAAGCCTTTAGAGAAAAACACACATTAGTCCCTATTGGTTTGGCTTCCATTTTAATTGAGTTGTAGATAACATAAAGCCCCTGTACAGTACTGTTTATATCTTAAAGGAAAATATGTTTAACATGTAAAATTTGCACTTATTTTATTCAACTCGGTCAACTATCGGAGAGAATTTATTACAAAATTAAACCTTTCAGGCATGGCTTTTTGGGATCAAAGTTTTTCAATCTCACAACAATTATTTCTAGTCAGTACAAGTGCTATTACATTTCAACTGAGTAACACTTGAGGGTGAAAGGACCCCCTTTGATTCTATACTATTTTACTAATATCATAAATCTTACGGTACATATGCAGTGTGGCTCTGTAGTTACAGTGCTTTTGTAATAGTTGCTAACCCCTTGGCTACAGTTAAGCAGAAATTCCCTGCAGGGAGTGCATTATGATGCCCTTGTCATGGAGTTGTGGAAAGGGTTTATGCCTTTTGCAGGAACAGAGGTTCTGACAGATGGGAGGGTCTCAAAGTGATGGTGAGAATATCTGCTTTGTTGGGGCTAAACAGAGGTTGGAGCATTATCCTTTACCTTTGTAAAAGTGCAACTTGAACAAAAGTTATTGTATTTCTTGCTCTTATTGTATTGTATTGTAACACTTGAAATGTATTTGCTTACGATTGTAAGTCGCCCTGGATAAGGGTGTCTGCTAAGAAATAAATAATAATAATAATAATTTCCAAAATACTTTATTTTCTGTGTTGAATGAGACGAGTATTGCAGGTCCCAAGCCAAAGGAACCTTGTTTCACCAGATACCTTTCTGCTTGAAAAATATAAATACTCCCAACAGGGTTAAAGACAAAAACTGAACATTCATATTGCAAGAAAAAAAAAAAGACTATTTTAAAAAAGCCTTTTTTTCTTGTCATGGTTGGTTTTATGGTATATGGACAATGACAGTGAATTGAAACAAGTCCATTGAATGTATGGTACTGCGAGCAGTCCGTGGGGTCTGTTGTTAAAACATGAAAGATAGGTAGCTGCCAATAGTTGCACAGCTTTTAGATCAGCAGTAGCAAATTAGGTGTTAACCTATGCTGATATGTACTTCAACAAAGGACAGCTATCAAAGACAGTGCTGTGGAAGCTACTTTGAAAAAGTAGCTAACTAAAGCTACAAGCTACTCCCAAAAAAGATAGCTAGCTACACTTAAGCTTATTTGAAAATTAGTAGCTAGCTACATTTAAAGTGAAACAGGATAACAGCTGCAAATCACACTATTTTCACAATAGTCAATTGTACGGGGCTATTAAGATTCAATGTCTACTAAGAAGCTCTTGTTGATGCAACATAAAAGTAGAATTTCAAAATGGGAATCTGACAAACAATTACGCTTTGGATGAAAAATGTCCTTGCCAACACTGAAGAGGTGTTCACAGGCTGCACTGGCGGGCAAACCTGTGTTGAACTTGATGAACAACTTCCTCAGGGTTGGCAAGGACTTGTATCTTTTTTTACGAGTGATTTTTCACTGGATTCAAAAAACCTGCCCATTTCATTACTCAGATCACTCTTCCAATTTCAGAATTTTTGGAAAGAATCCTGAAAAGCTTTCATCATCCTCACTAGAAGTCTCAGTTCAGTTGTCAGTTGCATCTCCAAAGTCCTGCACCTTAGGTTTCTACTTTGAGATGATGGGCATCTTTTGTTCTGTCTGGAGGTATTGGAGCCGGAACACAGGAAGGAAATGTTGTTCTTCAAATATGTTGTCAAATCTACGCTGCAGATCACCGAGAATGGCATCAAGCAAAGGCAATTGGGCCAGTAATAAACAGATTCGAGGGCAGGAAAGACAGGAGACGGAATCATATTGAAACAGTTTACTAGTGCTTCTGCTGCAAAAAAAGCTTCTAAAGTAGTGGTATCGGCAGCTATGTTTCCCTGGAAAAAGTAGCTAGCTTGTGTAAAAGTAACTCACTAGTGCAAAGCACCTGAACAAAGTAGCTTGCTACAGTAGCATCGCAACTGATAACGTGCTACTCCAAGATTGCTCACAGGTTTAGAGATGGAAAGTGAAAATGAAAAAAAGATATATAGATTGATTCTGATGTCACAGCAGGCATCTGTTAGAAGCCTGCTAGCGCTGGAAGCATAAACTGACGTTATTCAATACATTTTTATGCCTTGGTGAACTTCTTTTTTCCCCCATCACATATTTATAACTAAAACATCACTGGAGACTAAAGACTTAACTTTCTTCCAAATACAGGAGATGTACAATATGTAATGCCATTGGCATACTGTGCTTCTAACTGGCTTGGCTTGTTTCAACAGTGATATAAATGCAATTCCATTCATGCAGTGGTTTAGAACATAAAGCAACAAATGCTGTGGAGGGAGCACCAATCTAATTTCAAGAACCTTTACTGGGTTTAGATTCTGACTGTGCTTATTGACCAGTAACAACAAAAAACTATTAGTAATAAGAAAATGTTTTTAAAAAAAAAGATGTACAAAGTATTGGAACCACAAACTTTACAACAAGTATTGAGACAGAATGTACATGTGAAATTGTCAAAATCTGTTTTAATATAAATATTTCTTAATGTGGTACCCTGGTCTGATCAGGAATCAGAAGCTCTCAATTTATCCGACAACTAAGGTATACTGTAGTTGAGCTGGAAGTGTAGCAGAAGAGGTATTGTATGTTCTTCTAGTAATGACCAAGGGCTGACAAGTTGAGCAAGCTGGAACTACACCTAGAGGCTGTTTTGTTATTTGGAACTGAAAAGCCACTATTGATTTTGTAAGGCAAAGGATTATTCCAAGTGCCTGCAGTCATACTGTACAGTACATAGAAAACAGCAATAATGGTGTGGTCAGTTAAAAGAAAATGAGATTTTCAAAGCCTCTCCTATAAGGATCTTAAATGATGGCCACGTACATTTAAGTAAACACATTTCTGTGTTTTCTATCATCTAAACACAATCTGAAAAGGACAAATGTACATTAACTGGCCTTTAAGCATCCATTAATTCTCCAGGATGAGTCTCATGCTCTGCACATACATGATTTACAGAGGATATCATAGCGTATGTCATGGACATTATCTCCACACATCAGAATATGAGATGTATTACTCATCAAGGAGGGTGTGGTCATTAGTGCCCATTGAGCACAATCACTTGAATTTTAAATTAGATGATTGTTAAACTGAGTCTGACCCTTACAAAATCACAACATAATAGCCACGTATAGTTGTATCACCGTAGTAAGTACATACTGTAATGTTACCTTTAAAAAGCTATCACTGCAGGGGAAAAGGTGTCCCATGTCTTCTTGAAACACTGTTCCTTGTCCTTTCTGTATTTGTTAAAGTGATTGTGGCTAAATCTTATCTGCTGTCTGCTTACATTCACTATATAAGTTGCAAATGTGCAGTTTCAAAAGATATTGCAAACATATATTTTAATTATTTTCAATACAAGAAAGAACAAAGAGCAGCAAGCGACAGCACTACTAATAACTGACAGCCCATTCGGAATTAACAAAATATCACCACTGTACCAGAAAATATTTCCCACTCACATATCTAACACCCTACCCACTCATCTTTTTTATTGTATTCCTTTCCTGTTGCAACCCTTTTAATTCTGAT
The DNA here is from genome assembly GCF_902713425.1 of Acipenser ruthenus. Lineage (NCBI taxonomy): Eukaryota > Metazoa > Chordata > Actinopteri > Acipenseriformes > Acipenseridae > Acipenser > Acipenser ruthenus. Next base: position 53,821,062 of record NC_081195.1, read on the forward strand.
ATCTTTGTTATTTTATTCTAATTATTTCTTCTCTTTTCCATTCTTGCCTACATGACTAACTACCGTAAAACCCGTTGAATAAGTAGATTTTCTAGGCATTTTTGCAGGGCCCTAAAAGGAGGAAGCGACTAATATACCGGTGCGACATATGCGTTGGTGTGTCTGATATTAAACTACTGTACCAGCGCCACAATGGGATTACTACAGCCACGGTTATGGCTCACACAAACTTAACTGTCAACAACCTGATTTATTTTTTCAGGATCGATGGCATTGAGGTCATGTTGCTAGGTAGAAACACAAGACCACTGTTCTAATTAAAAGTTTTAATTTGTTACTTTCAATACCCTTAGTCATTTTGAATGTTAAACGCAAGCTTTCAAACTCGTGACTGACCTCCTCTTGAAAACGCCACAGCTATACTGCTTCACTGATAAACACAATAGCTGTCATGAATTTAATTAATTTTCCTTATTCCCACCCGTTGGTTTGTCAACATTCAGACTGTACCCGCCCCTGGGATCCGTAACAAACAGGTTAGAAAGCCGAGTAATCAACTTATCAAGTCTTCCATTCGTTATAACTGCAACGTTATAATAATGCAGGTGACTTTGAGACTGGATAAAGCAGAACAGTTAAGACAAAAAATGGAAATGCTACTCAACAGGTTTGAAATTGCGCGTTGTTGAATTTGCCAAAATACATGTTAATCGCAATGCTGAAAAAACAGTATGTGACTCGAGACGAAACAAAGACAAACTTAAAATGGCGAAAGAAAAACGAGCTGATAGAGACGGAAAGTGTTTATGGCCTTATGTAGAAAACATTTTGTTTGAATGTAGTATTTTGAATAACTTCAGTACATACTGTAGCTTGTTCTACATGTCAGTGCAATGCAGTGGTATGCTTGTAAAGTATGTGTATGGTTATGGTTCTGATTAACAAAACCAAATGAATGTATTTATACAACTGGCAATTTAATGCAATTGTACTGCACTGTATGCAACACTGAAATGTTTTGTTTTCTAGTTATTAGATGGTGCACTGTTCAGTTTATTTTGTGTGTGTGTTGCTTTTTTTATTGATGTAAGCAGCATTGTTTAATACTTTTCTTTTAAATTTGAATTAATACAACAGATTTGTAAAAGCCAATGCAGCAGGAACTATTGTCTAAGTATGGGTTTAGAAAGAAATGTTCAGTAAAGCAAAGAAGATATGTTCTTGTTTGGGTACTTGATAAGCTAAAATAAAATACCGGTAGGTTAATACAGATGTGATGTGGTATGTATAACTTGATTTTATGTTCTGTTAATTATTACTTTTTAAATTTTAGAAATTTTGAAAAATTGAATAGTTTCTAGCAATTTAACTAAAAACAACACTGTAAAATTATTAATGGAATAAAATGTTGCAAACAAGGGTTATTTCGAAACTAAACCAGTGCATCTTTCTTTATTTATCGGTGCTGAGCATGTAGGAAAAAAAATCAATTGTAAAAAAGTATTTTAAACACATAAAAGGTGTTTTCCTAAAACTGAAGTCTCAAAAATGGGGAGCGACTTTTACACCAGTGCGACCTATAAAATGACTTATGGTAATCGATCACACCTCCGTAAGCTTAATGTCCTATTCGTGGATAATCAGCATACACCCACTCCTCTTTATGTGGCCGGTGGAGTCCACACTCCAAAATACTATATGTACAGTGTAGCGAATCTCAACTTCTAGTCAAAATGTTTCATTGAATGTTGAGGTTTTTCTTTATTTTCTTTTTTAAATTCAACACTATTGAGTGTTTCATCATTTTAAAAAATGACATCTGGTACAACACTAGGAAAAAAAGTTCTCTGTTGGCTTGATTTTGCCTTCCTGGAAATCTGTTACACTGTATGTCCTGGTAATTTTCACTTCAGCAATGGCTTCAGTGTCAAGCATCATATTAGCTGTCAAGCATTAGGGGAAACGGTTGGTTACTGACAGGAAAAAAGGCCTTGAAGGGTGGGGACAATTTCACTCTCCAGGTGAAAGGACAATGAAAGTGCAAGACTATCTGAAAGCAAGGCCTGCAAACAGATATTTCATTAACCTTGTGTAGTACGGACAAAATTCTCAGAAGGTCGTTATGCCAAAAGAAGTTGTGATACTTCATATTGGTTAATTTTCTCCTGATTTAGTATTCTCAGTAGGTTATTATAGGTATTCAAGTAAAAAATAAATAAATAAAAATACTCAATTTATCCCAAATGAAATGCAGATATTTTATCAACATTCTGAACTACCTAACGAGCATACCAAATTCACCCAATTAAGTGCTTATTAGCATAATCATCCAGCTATTCTCAGAAGTCTGATGTGATAGTTTACAAAAAAATATCACAAGGAATCTTTTAATTAATGATTGTTTGTATAAAGGTATGTAGGAAGCCACAGGGTTTATAGATTTGCCAGATGTACTTACATCCCAAACAGTTCAGCTTGAAAAGGCATATATTTTAGACTTTAGAGATTTCTTTCTAAACTACACATTTGAGACTATGGGCCTGAAACGCGTTTGCCCCTGATTTTGATGAAAGAATTGCACAAATGGGAGCAAACTGCCTTTGCCGTGCCCTGCAATGCAATTTTGGTGACTACTTTTCCATCTGCGTTAGTGCCAGCGGTTGGCATAACTTTTTGCATGTTAGCTTTGAGCGATTTTGATGATAGAGCAAATTGGGTGACTGCATCTCAAACTAACCAGGTAAGGGGAGGTTTATTTGAAACTCTGGTGCTGTTGATCCTGTAACGAAAAGGGAACAGCAAGTGGTGAATGAGCGAGACAGACAGCGATAGAGCAAACACACATAGATAATACAGCTGTGTGAACTGTAATGTGGAACATGCCTTTGTTAACTTTAGGGCTGCTCTAAAAAATACAGATTAACATGAAAAAAAATAATGAATTCAAATATATTCCATGCTTCGTAATTACTGGAAGTGTTTTAGATTTGAATATGCACATAACCATTAGCTGTGTGGCACCTTTTGGAATTTGTATATATTTCAAACTCCACACAAGAAAATAATCTCTTAAAAAAAATACATGATCTGGAATACATTATTTGATCTAAAATAATAAAGGTTTCTAAAATATGAAAACTTTTCTTGAATATAAAGTCCATATATCACACCTGTGTTTGCCAGATCATTTAATATTTCTAAATGTACCTTTTCTTTGTGTGTTGGGTTTGAAGCATATTAGCAGACAGACAGCAAAATAATGCATATGCAAATTTAAAACATGTTGGACTAAATTATTTCCAGAAATTGACGTATGAGATGTAGGCCCTTGTATTGGAAAAGTGTTTCATACAAAACTTTATTTTCACAGCATTATTAAAGTTAATGAATCCACATTCCAAATCACAGTTCCTATATAAATCTTTTAGGCTCTTTATTGGAAAGGATGGATGAATAAATATAACGAAACACTGGAGTCACATCTGCCAAAATGTTTCAAGGAATGTAAATACTTAATTAACAAATGGTGCTAGGACAAAAGCTTTACGTTTTCTGTTTATCAAAATCCCAGCAAAGGCCACGCTAGAGCTATGTTTTCTTAAAGAGAACACCAGTTGTTCCTGATTTGCTAGCAGTTTCTGACTCCCACTTTTTCTTCATTGGTCAGTGCTAACGAAATTCCGCCAGTGCCCATCTCCCTTCAAAATCACAACATGACAAGGACAGCGCAATCCAACGCAAATGTAAAACACTTTGCCCCACGTTTCCTCACAATCGGGCCCTTATACTGTGAATGGATGTGCATGGCATGGACAATTTTATTAATTATTTTGTTAGAAATGAAAACTGTACTAGGGCCCTATTCAGAGATCGCAATGTATGTTCTGGGATAGGCCCCTGTTAAATTGAATGTGATGTGACCCAAATGGAAACGTATGACATTAGTAGTGACCAAAACATTACTGTCAATGTTTTCAACAAAAAAAAAGTTTAATAAAAATTGAACATTTTTTTTTTTTTTCCAGATTCAGTTTGGGTAAAGTGTGTCACAAGCTTTCCCTTTCTCTTTGTCCGAGTCTTGAATAATTTATTAAACAAATTATTTCAATTAAGTGGGCATTAAGCTGAACAGAATTCTAAATATCTGGCTGCCAGAACATCCCTATTGTCAATATCCTTCAATGCTTCTGTGTCCTGTATTTTGTAAAACAGTTATTATTATTATTTATTTATTAGCAGACGCCCTTATCCAGGGCGACTTACAATTATTACAAGATATCACATTATTTTTACATACAATTACCCATTTTACAGTTGGGTTTTTACTGGAGCAATGTAGGTAAAGTACCTTGCTCAAGGGTACAGATGCAGTGTCCCCACCGGGGATGGAACCCACAACCCTCCGGTCAAGAGTCCAGAGCCCTAACCACTACTCAAATAGATTTTTTTTTTTTTAAATTCAGAGATAGCTAAACACTGCCTGGATACTTGTACCTACTGTAAAATAGGGTTGGTCTACCATTTGCCCCGATCACAGCCTTGACACAAAAACGACAAAAGGATGTAGAAGGTGTCTCGTGGGATGTTAATCCATTCAGTCATTCATATTTTAATGCAAGGGGATTGTGAGAACAAATGAGTTGTGCAACTTTATCCCAAAAATGCTCAGCTAGATTGAGATTCGGGGATTGTGGTGACCATGGAAGATGCTGTTGTCATGCTCCTCAAACCAAACCATTCATACACAAGTCTTGGTATTTGTAAAGGGTATCTATTATAAACATAATAACAATGACCTGGAATTAAACTTCACTAAAAGGCAGTGGAAAAAATGTAACAGATTACTACACAAAACAGACTTGCAAAATAGCATTTGACAACAGGCTTCTAGACTGTAAACGTGACGTTGCCGAGTGATATTTAATCCCTCCTCTATCCAATGATGTAGATTTCAGAGCTGTCTTGTAAAGCATGGTGACCAAGAAAATCAAGAAAATGACTTACATTTTTTATTGTGTTCACAAGATTACTATCCCAGAAACACACTGCAGTATGATCTTATATACATGCTTGCAGTCCTTAAAGGGTTAAAGCTAATAGTGGCCAGAAAATAGAGCATTTTAGTGAGTCTGAATAAACCAACAAAGAATAGAAAATAACATCCCACAGCTTTTGACCTCAAAATTACAATTCCCTTTTGGAAGTAGCGACTGAAGATAAATTAAGTGACACAGAGCACAAACTAAATTCAAACGCCTAGGTGTAAAATTCTTTCCTGTGAGTTATTTTCCTATCTGTCAAGAAAGCTACAGCATTTGCTTTAGGTGTAAAAGTAAATTATTTCCTTTTCATAAAGATCATTATCAAAGACATTCCAATAAAGGCAGGCAAGAAATTCATAGCACAGCCAACATGAATTGTGATCATGTGATCATTATGAAGAACACATGTTATACAATAACATGACACCCACATGAACAAGATATAGTATTGTAATGGTTTGTTAGATATTTAGATTAATGATCACTAAAAGAGAGCAATGTAAACCTTTGTCTAGCCTAAAAGATAAGGTAACCAGAAAGTATAACGGTATTAGCTACATAACTCAGTAGCTGTTGGTCGCTCAGAGGTTTGCACAAGCATGTCTTGAAAAGCTCACCCCTGCATTATTTTTTAATGAGCATGTGTTGGGGGAAAGAATATTATATGTAATGATATATACTTTGTATGAGATAATGTGAAAATGTGCTGGTGAATTTGGCTTGCTTACACCAAATTATCCAAAAAGATTGACTTTCGTAGTCGAACATGGTGACAGGGCCACTTTGTAAATGCACATAGATGTCTGAAAACCAAACACACAACAAGCCACAAATCAAATACATTATTTAATTAAAAAACAGAAAGAACACTTATTTCACAGCTGTACAAAGATATAATAAGTATATACTCATTGACATACTGTATGCACACGGTAACCAACTCACCTGAGAAGTATTGTTATGGCAAGTTAATAATATTGCAAAAGTTTGGCACAATTTTTTTTTTTTTAATAAATTTAGTCGTTGCCAATTATTTTTATTATTTTCTCCCAATTTCGAATGGCCAATTATTTCTTAAGCTCAGCTCACCGCTACCACCCCTGCGCTGTCCTCCGAAGCGTGTGCCGTCAGCCGACCACTTTTTTTCACACTGCGGACTCACCATACAGCCACCCAAGAGCTACAGCATCGGAGGACAACGCAGCTCTCTGGCAGCTTACAGGCGCCCGGCCAGACTACAGGGGTCGCTGGTGCGCGGTGAGCCGAGGACACCCTTGTCGACCTAACCCTCCCTCCCCCCGGGTGACGCTCGGCCAATTGTGCGCCGCCCCCTGGGAGCTCCCGTCCACGGTCAGCTGTGGAATAGCCTGGACTCAAACTCGTGACGTCCAGACTATAGAGCGCATCCTGCACTCCACGTTTAGTGCCTTTACTGGATGCGCCACTCGGGAGCCCCCAGAACAAATCATCTTAACTAAATTCTGCCTAAAAGATTTACTACAATGAACACAATGTTTGATATTTGAAGGAAAAGTCATGTGCCATTTGGTGCAAACATTATACATAGAAAAACACATACGTTAATGATATTCTTAAGCTACCTGTGCTGCACAGTAAATGAATATGATTCAAGTAGCTGCCTGTCATACATGATAAGGTTAAGGCTTCCAACAACTTCTGCTGTATAATAACTCTGCTTCTGGATCAGTGTGCAGTCATCTTGCAGCCCTGTCAACCAAACAACGAGTGGTGCCAGGCCTGACACACATGACTGCTCATGAAAAGTGGCTCAGGATATGTCAGTCTCACATACGTCAATAGAACAAGAGTAGAACAGAATCACAACAAATTAACAAGCCAGCAGAAATTGTGTTTCTATAAAAATAAAGAATCCAAAGTCTACAGACCAATCTTACCCCTTGGGTTTTTGCACTACGATGTATAATTATGCAACAGATTCAAACAGTAGGCACAACACACCACAGTTTTGGATGCGAATACCCAATTTCTCAACATCTATTCTTTTCATGCAGATGTGTGCAGTATAAGAGTTTAGTTTACTCATTTTCCAATGAACCCTTTCTCATTTATGACTGTACATTATTACTGAGATTTAACTTATTCAGAATTATTGATAAAATAGTATGCATTGCAATGAATGTCTGGTCTAAGTTTGAAATCAATCACGCACTGAAGGGATTTAACAGTGATGGATCATGACTACTTTGACACATACTGTTGTGGAAGCAATAACACAACAGTCTACACATGTTAAGAATAGACATGTTTAAGAATAAGTCCTCAGGACTGTGCCTCTTTCTGATCAATCCTGGAGAAGTCAGTTGAGGATCTCCCACATGTGTCATTACAAAATATGACTGATACGTTATCAATATCTATTCAGAACATGAAAGCTTTATTTACAACAAGAAAGAAATTGTGTCAATTGCTATCTAGGTACTTATGAATCATATTATTTGGGACTAGAGACACAGACAATGTGCACAGTGGATTCAGCTTGCAGAAAATGTAAATCAAAAGAAAAAAAAACAGTATTATTATGCAGCATTGTGTATCGATGTGTTACCAAGCTACAGTAAATTTCCAAATAAGTAAGATATCATTTAATTGTAAAATTATCACAATGCTATAATCATATTTCAAACTTTCTTTTCCAGCATGAACTATCTGTTAAAAATGGTAAATGTCATTAAATAAAATTAAGAAAGTTTAGTAGCTTTTATGTGATAACGTTCAACAAAATATCACCAATGTATAAGTGTAGTATAAACTAAATCAAGCAGCTGCAAATATTTGTCTTGTACAAACAAAAAAAAATAATTGTAATGATATACTTTCAGGTAAGTCTAGCATTAAAAGAGGTCCCTTTTTGCCACAGAATGAAGATGGCAAGCTGAAATTATGAAGCATACTGTGCACAGTCGAGTGAGGACACGAATCCTTAACATGCCCAATTTTATGGACAAGGCATTATCGGCTGTGTGATTCAGAACAAAACCATTGTCAGCTGCCAACATTGCTTAACGAGGTAATTACAAATGTTGCATAGTGTGAAGAAAAGGAGGGACATCAGAAACATGATAAATCTGCATTTTTTTAAAAGTTATAATTAGGAGAAACTTTGATTTGATGAGCTGAAAGCAAGATAGTAGAGGTTAAAATGAATGACGCCAGTCACTTGTCTTGAATAACAAGTAAGGAGATTAATAGAACAAGTAGGAACCTAATAACCCACCCGAGATGCTGGCCTCACTACATCTTTTTTCAATTTTGGGGAACTTCAGTTTGTAATTTAGACTAACAACTTGCCTAAATGTATGCAAATGAAAATTTGAGAAACACTATTCATGCATGGAGAAAGCTTCTCATGCACGTAAAGCAAGACATTTGCATCAAATTGGATGACAAAATCTTTATCCCAAAATACACACATATGTCTGGAGTTATACTGGATTTTGCTCTCAATGGACCCATTCTGATGGAGGAGCACATCTCTACAGCCAGGGTGCGATTTGATGGGGATGGGGAGGACAATGATTTATTTGGGAAATTTTAAACATTTAAAATGATAAATGTATGCTGCATCATTTTTACACAAACTGACTTAAAACAAAACCGTAAGATCAGTAGCACATTGTATTAACACGATTTAAAAAAAAATAAAAAAAAAATTATGGAGTTTAGTTTCACTGGAGCCGGATCAGAAAGTTCAGCTGTATAAAGTGGATCAGGCTCGGATTCCACTCACCCGTCATTGTCATCCAACAGTAGTGCTGTATGCACCGTAGCAAGGCAAATTAACCAATGAAAGTAAACTACGTCAACATCATTCAGTTGCTGTATTTCAAAATGCTTTTTTTTTTTTTTTTTAATCATTGGAAGTGCATACTATACTAAAGAAAAAATAAATGAAGTAAAGACAGGACACTAAAAATCCATAGTAGCTTTTTTTAAAGCGCCCCAGAGCCAAAGACTGGAACTTTTATCAGCCGAGTCACCCACTGAGCAGAGTGGAAAAAGGCCAAGATTAACAATTGACTCCTACAGATTAAGCTGTTAAAATACGTATGTTGTATTATGTCCCATGTATTGTTGTTACAATCTGTGTAGTTATCAATGAGGTTATGTACAACAATGCAAGTACTTGGCATGAGTGCGTTTCAACAAAGCAAATATCAATTCAGTATTTATTCTGCACTAATTTGAAAACACATTTCAGATTATATATATATATATATATATTTATATATATATATATATATATATATATATATATATATATATATATGTTACATTTATTAATAAATCTGTTCTGTTAATCTGTTAAGGGGCCGTACTTTTACCTTCTCAACTTGGTCATTCATACGTCATCATCCAACAAGACCCTCCAGGGGTTTGATTAAGTGGTCTTCATATACAAACAATTAATTACTCCCACAGCCAAACCACCTCTGGAAACTGAATTTGAAAACCCACAAATAAACACAGTACACCAGGTAATGCATTTTAAAATAATCCATAGGGCTCATAAGACTCAAACATTTCAAATGTATTCTATACTATATTCTAGACTCAAACTGACCTAGATGCCAGCTTGGTCAGCCTTGCAACAATTTACATGTATTTTGGGAGTGCCACTCAATGGGACATTTCCAGTCTCAAGTGCCCTTAACTCTATCCATCCTGTTTGGGATGAAGGCATCTGCATCTCATTCGCTTTTTAATGTGCGTATTCAAAAAATGGTATTCCTTATTGATTTGGTACTGTGCAGATGAATAAGGCCTGATTCAGGGTCTCCAATCGTAGAATACTGCATGTTCAGAACTACCTTTCTTTGTGGTCTATTTAAAATTACTTGCATACATTGCTTACCTAAAAAAAAAAAAAGACACATTTTTATCCTTATGTCAAAATATAGTCACCCCGTGTCCTGATGATAAAACAAAACATGCATGTCGTTCCAAGAAAGACATATGCAGTGTTAAAGTTGTAAACATTTGGCAGTATATTGTAGATCAAGATACAGACTATTTAAAACTCAATCTATTTTTTTTTTTTAATGGCAACATTTAAATTATATTTTATTTCAAAATGAAACTTAGTGGAGCCACTTACAGTCCCAACATATACAACGTTGAAATAGGATAACCAACTGGTACTGTAGCCTACAGTAGTCATATGTAGGTAACTGCCCTTAACAACCTCAGCCCAAAAGCTAGTTTAGTCAGAAGAATCCAGACTTGGATGGCACTCCGTCACATCTGTTCTTCAGAGCCTTACTGGAGTGCTGTATATGGTAACAAAGTTTGAGTTCCACCCATGTTATTTCTTTGTTCTATGGTGCTATTCAATAAAACCTGTAGAACAGAACTTGATCATACCTTTACAATGTAAACATCCAATAAGTTCCAATACATTTTTTAAAATTACATTTATTGATTTCCCCCATTGGATTTCAGTAATGACAATTTCAGTGGGTACAGTACCAGGAACAGCACTGTAATAAAGATGCAAGTATGATTACTATAGTGATGTACTTTATTAAAATGTCTGTTTGACCAAAATTGATTAGCTAAGCCTTAAATCCTTGGAGAGTCTGAAATCTTATCACAAACTAGTGGAATACCAACAGCTCCTCTTCTCTATTATTACTGGTGATGGATGTTCTAGTTTTATTAAAGGTCACCCAGTGCAGAAAATAGGGACCCAAGCTTAAATGACACACGATTAAACTCTATCACCACTGTTTTTTTCCCCATTTATCAGCATTTCTGGCAAATTGTGTACATTTGACAATTTATTAAAAAACAAAACACTATGTCAACTGGTTTCTTTAGTACTTCTATATAAAAAATAAAAAATAAAAATAACCTGCATTGCTGAGCCATGTGGAGTAAATAAGAATACAGTTCCCTAAAGGCTTTATAGGGTATTTTGTATGTATATTGCAACATCAAATAAAATCCGGAGGAATGGGAATACTTCAAATGCTACAAGAGTCCACGTGGGAAATGACCTGTACATGAGATATGTTGACAGACACAGTAGGGGATTTCATTATAGCCTGGGAACTGACTGGCATTGCCAGCTTTTTCTGTCTCTCTAACCTCTGGCAGTGCTTGGAATTGCATCTGTAAATGTTAAATCAATATTTCAGCCCTATTAAATAAAGGAAGGCCTGGTGGAAATCAAAGTGCCGCTCTTCTACTAATGGCTGATGTGGTGCACTGGTCTTACTCTTCAGCTGTCAGGCAGGGTGTAGGAAAGCAAATGCAGGTTTTGCATTTTAATACCCACTGTTTTCTTTCCAAATGGAAATCTACAAGAAACATGTTTGTGGAAACAGCAGGAGTAAGCCTAAAAAGGAGAAAGAAAAAAAGTGACTACAGCATAAAAGGGAAAATATCATTTTCTGTTTAAGAACCACCAGAACTCATGTCTTACTGCTGCTACAATGTAGTAACACATGTTGTATGTTGTGCTATAATTTTAAGTGGGATATTTAAATGATTTGGAATTGTGAGTATACAACACTGCAAACTAGCTAATGGGGTTTCAGTTTAATGATCTAAAATGAACACACAGCTTTGTGAAATTTTCCATTTTTAGACACATAATGCAGACAGAACAACTCAGAATAATGTAAGTGTTTCATCCTACAGATAAGATGTTTTCAACTTGTTTTTATACTGGTACAATTATTCCACTCTGAAAATTGGTCTTTGCCAATAGTTACTTCACAATAAGAACATTGGGGTTTATGTTTCTCTGCACAAGCAACGTTATTATAATATTCATCAGGGCTGTAGCCAGCCATGACAAATGACAGAGGCACTTGCTAATGCGCATTGGAATATTAATAAGCTGGATTCGCCAAATCGCGGACTACCAAACAAATGTATTATTCCTTATTAGGCTGATATGTACTTCTTTCTATCAACACTATTACTTTGCCTCACCTTGTAAAAAAAAAGTCACTAATAAGCCTTTCGAAGCCATTCGAACACGTTAACTAATGTGGCTATGGAGGTATGAACTGAGCCGTACGGTGTTGCTGTAGTCTGTGACAGTAAAAGATTTTGAAGGAGTATAGAGGCTATATATATATCTCAGCAGGACTTGGAATTTTGTGTACACACACACACACAATGAGGGATGAAATGCATTTTATATTGCGGTAAAGCAACGTATTAGAGAAGCTAAATAAATAATGATTAGTATGATTTTAACCGAAGCCCATACCACAGGTGCCTGACTTATTTACAAAATATGTATTGGCCTTAAGAGAAATAGTGTTATGTCCCCATGTGTTGCTACAAACTGTTTAAATAATGTACCTGCAATTTCTCTTTTCATTGTTAGCATATTGACAACTTTCTACACTTATAACTTTAAACTCTGTGTCAAAGCTCTTTTCAAAATGGCCACTCTAGTGCACTGGGGTTTGAGATCTGTCCTCTAAATCACAAAAAAAACCCATAACAAGTGCTCTGGTTTTCTTGTTCCGTACCACATCATGGATCATTATTGCTGTGTTATCTGTTTGACAATGTGGGCAATAATCCTTACACCATCAGTGCACTAGAGGGGCCATTTTGAAAAGAGCTTTGAAACACATTCCACGTTTAAGGAAAAGTCAGTTTCTCTTGATTTGATCTTTGACTCCATGTGGCAGGCTGAAAGCCCTGCCTGTGCACGTGTGCAAGTTTGGTGTGGAGACTATTGGGTGGCAGGGAGAGGGTTTAAATCCTCCCTGCAAAAACACAGCCAGAGGTGTATTTAAAGGGTGATCATTTGGTGTTAGGGAGTAATGATTAGCATTGATGTTGGTGAGAGGTGGAGGTTTTTCGTGTTCCGTGCTGTCATGTCCCGTCTGTTAGTCTATGTGTCTGAGTTTTGTAGACCTTTTATTTTGGCCCTTGTGGCGTTTGTTTGCGGTAAATGTGTTCTGAGTCTCCCTTCCTGGTTGAAACAGCATTGCCAGTGATGATGTCCTGTCACACTCCTTTTCATCGATTGGTAAGCCCTAACCAAATCATACCAGCTTCGGTTTGCTTTGTTCGAAATCACAACATTGGGAATATGGCATATTACAGTGAAATATCTTGATTCATTATTTCAAGGTAAACAGATACAATGCAAGTCATAATTTTAGTTAATTTCCTTTTAATCACAACTTAAGTGACAGTTATTTGTCAATGTATTAATTTTCATATCATTTTCAGTTTTAAAAAAACAAACACTTTCATGAATAAAAAAGGAGACCGATATACAGGGTTTACAGTAATTAACTGCTGCTTTATTTCTGGTTCAGTCAGAAAGCTCATGCGATAGATTTATTAAAACAGACTAAACACTACTACAATATACATATTTTACACTACATTATTTGGCATTTGTCCTCACCTTTCATGGTACCCCTGCCCATAAATTAGACAAAGCCATAAAAGCAGGTGACGACTGAAGAGGGTAGGCGAACTCTGGCACACAGCAGGGACATAGTGGATTGAGGCAAGATAAAAATCCTTTCCTTGACATATTGTTTATCGAGGGATGAATAAGAAACTAGCTATTCGACTGATGATTTATATCCGATTTGATTTTAAAAAAGCAGTAGCTAATAGAATAGTGCAGAATATTGTTATTTTCTTTTCAAATGAATTCACTGTGTACGAAAGGAGAAATAAAGGCATAATCTTTTAATCAGCTATTTGCAAGGATTACGTTTCCCATGTCAGATTCGCTTGGCATCAAAATAAAGGTTATCAGCTACTTTGAAATCATATGTAAATTGACTCCTGGGGCGTTGAGGTTTGAGGGGTGATCTTGCTTCCCTTGCCACGATTGTGCATCCCTTTCCTATAAGGAAACTTTTCCACCTGCTTTCTATATGTACCTCTATCTGTTAGACACACACATGCATGCATACATGGTTGATGTATGTGCCTCTACCTGTTACACAAACATACATGGTTTCCTTTGTAACTATATATATATATATATATATATATATATATATATATATATATATATATATATATATATATATACACACACATACCTGAGTGATCACAGGGTTGTCAGGAATAAAATGAAAAATTACTTTACATGCATGCGAATGCGGATAAAATTGGATCGTTTCTTTGGTATTTTTTTCTCTTTAATTGCTATATGATAATCATCATTATTCAACAATAAGCTCCGTGTTGCAGCATTTAATACAGTAATCAACCAACTATTTTTTTCTGGCGTTTTCATTTAAAAATAAGAGATTGATTCAAGAACATACAGGCTGAAATCAAACAAAGAAAACCTTGAAGATGTCACAATATCAGTTACAAAAGAGTGGATTTCTTTATTAACATCCAGCATCTTTCTGTAAAGACCACAAGCACTAGCCATTAGATGACCCCCTTTGGGTTTCAGTAGAGCTTGTCCTAAATGAGATATTTAATTTCCTCCATTCTTTATATAGGCTTAATTAGAGCAAATGCTTTGCTTTTATCTCCATGGTCCTTAAATAAAACTTAAATTTGCTCTCAGTCCCACCTGTCAACCATTATTTATCAAGGAAGCCATAATGTTGTACCACTTTAGGTCCCGAAGGCTACGTTTTCAACCAGAAAAGAGCCAGCTGATTGGAGCTCAGGCTTTGTTTTACAGCCACAATAAATAATGTATTTGGCAGGTAACTTTCTAAATTGTTCTCTAGGTGACCTTACTGCCACTTCTACCTTTCCTCCCTAGTGAATATAAAGTGCATTTCCAATGACAGTGATGTTTAGTATAATATATATATATATATATATATATATATATATATATATATATATATAAAAAGATACATTAGTCTATCTCATGCATCCCGAATTTCCTAAAACAGGCATTTGAACTGAAATAAATAGAATGTAATACAAAATGTTTGTATCAATTATAATTGTATATTCCAGTATTTTGTTGAATGTTTGGTTATTCGGTTTCTTTTTTATGGTATGTTTTAGTTACGGGCGTGCTGTTAATTACCTTTTAGAAGTATTTGTCAGCAGGTATTAAATGGAACAAAACACACCTATTTATTGATTAGTACAAGGAATGCTGTTCTTCCCTAATCTTTACAATGGAGTACCAATCAATGGCAATTAACTTCCACACTGAGTGGTTTAAAAAACGATTGGAGACTAATTTCCCTCTCATCCACTGCCATACAGCTGTAGCAAGGCCGTAAACTTACAGTAAAATATGCTGACAAACTAGCAAGTGCAATGTCTGTCGGGTTTAGGAGATAACACCTTGCCCAGGACTAGAATCCCACAATTCAGTGCAAAGAAGACGCTTTTGTAAGAAACTAAGTTAAATGTATGGCATACATACTACCAATGCTACCGATTTAAGCAGTAGGCTACCAATTTTTAAACTCTTTTACCACATACTGATTTCAACGCTAATCATACCGCTTTCTAAAATTAAAAAAAAAAAAAAAAAAAAAAAAAAAAAAAAAGGAAAAAAATGTGAAAAATGGTAATAAAAACTGGAGCCCCAAATTTACATTAAAATCTGCTGACCCGCCACAGTCCTTGTACAACCTGCATAAAAAACACATACGACAGCAAAAAGCCGGGTTTATGATTTATTGTTTGGCAAGGACGAGCGAGGTACCATCCGACATATTGTTTGCCATTGTTTTATACCTTGTGAGAATGCGTGACTGTCAGCTACTGATTGTTTAAAGAGCTGACAGTCATGCAGACTTAGTAAATCCGTGCAGAATGTGACAGAGGGATAATATAATATTATTATTATTATTATTATTATTATTATTATTATTATTATTATTATTATTATTAGTTTATTTAGCAGACGCCTTTATCCAAGGCGACTTACAGAGACTCGGGTGTGTGAACTATGCATCAGCTGCAGAGTCACTTACAATTACGTCTCACCCGAAAGACGGAGCACAAGGAGGTTAAGTGACTTACTCAGGGTCACACAATGAGTCAGTGGCTGAAGTAGAATTTGAACCGGGGACCTCCTGGTTGCAAGCCCTTTTCTTTAACCACTGGACCACACAGCCTGAATAATCGATAGTTAGTTAGTTCCGCGGTCACAAATTATAAAAGATCAGCAGTTTGGCTGCACTCGGTGAGAGTGTTCAGAGTGATGAACTAGAGAAGAGTGAGAAGGTAACCTAAAATCATTAAATATAAAACAATTGCTAAAGCATGCTGGGTCTACACCAGCACGATACTTGTTTTGTTCCGTTTGTTTGACCAATGTGCCGTTTTCTTTTGTGTAGTTGTGTTTTATTTAAATCTTATTTTATTATTTAATAAAGCACTGTAGCCATCTCTTTCACAAGAAGTTAGCAATGTGATGTGTGTGTTTAATTTGACAAATATTTCCTAAAGGTAGAAAATTATGTTTTGGCACACACTTCCTATAGTGTCAGAAAGGTGTGTGGTATTTGGTGTGTATATAGTACCCAAAAGAAGATGGGAGACAAGCATGTGTAAATCACAAGGGAATAATTATTGTACAATAGGAGTAAACAATTATTTTATGCACAAAAGGAAAAAACTAAAAGATCCGATTCTGCCATTTAATTATGGCGTACATTTTTGTATCCTTTAAAATACCAAGTGGAGGTGAAGCTTCCAGCTCTGGGAATCCCCACACACATCTCAATTTATTTTTCCTTTGAAAAATAGTTTAATTAGAAAGTTGTTTAGGTTAAATGATGAGAATTCTGCCATGAATGAGTATGCTTGGGTCAACAACTCTGTGAAGACTGCCATTAATAACATATAAAGCTGCTGTGTTATCTTTAGCCAATAGACTGAACAGGGAGAATATATTCTCTACATTAAATACTTGCTAATGCCTAAAATATCACTGTCATTTGGAAAGATGATATTAAGCCCTACCATTTAGGTCAACTGAATAAGACTGGAAGATAATGATTTACTGTAAAACTCAAAGGATCATGCCTGTGAGATCACCAGAGGAACTTTATTTAAAAATTTGGTAAAGTCATGAATGCAGATTATGTAGATTTTAAATGTGTAATCAACTGCTGACAATTACTGGTAGATTCAATTTAGTATTTAGAGATCATTGTTTTCCTTTTGCAGAGTATAAGTCCATTTTAAAGCAATAATACTTGACAAAGGGCCATTTAGTGACAATATTACGGGTCATTCCTTGTCAGAAATTAGGCTGCCGTAAGCAGGTTATAAAAGACTACTGAGGATCTTTCAGCCAATCAGAGCACACTGTTTGCTTGCTCTAGTCCATAACATATCACAGAGAAACCCAATTCATGACATTATCTGCATCATTTTGAGTTTTAACCATGCTGTATTCTCTGTATCAGTACAGTTGACGTTGCCTGCATTAAAAACATATATCCAAGCACCTCTTGAAATTTCATTTAACTCTATCCATTAAAAACGATGACATCACAGTCGGCCACCTACCTCAGCCTCCTACATCACTAGTTCTGAAGTCATACTAAGGTCACTGTCATCCACAAAATCATCCAAAACAGAGGAAGCCATTATCACAGATAAATTAACACTACTTGATGCAAGTGCCATATTTGAAATGTTCGTAGAGCACAGAAGTGTTAAACTAGCATTGTTCATAGTGAATATGGTTCGTTACAAACGTTCTCAGTTGAACGCACCCCGGTATTCACTTCAACCTTTATATCTCTTGTCAATGAAATTGACAATGGACTAAATAAAGTGCTCATGACTAGAAAGCAAATAGATACATTTAACAATTAATAAAAAAAGCTGTATTAACTAGTACAGTAGGGCAAGAACTACATAATTCCCTCCCAGGCTGCAAGTTTCAATGCTGCTATGAAGTCTATGAAATAATGGTTGGATTATGTTGTGCAATACTATGGTTTTAGGTCTTATCTTTATATTGATTGTTACATGAAGACTGCGTTGAACAAGGGCCACTGACCTTCATACATTGTTTAACCCAAGTCTTCCAAGAAACTGAATACTGTTGTCTTACCTTTGGGACCATAAAATGTTACCTTTTTACTTCCGAGACTCGTTCAGCTGAAAAGCCCTTTAGTAAATGTGTGCTTAGTGTAGAAATGACATTAAATAAAAGGGCAGTTTTAGAGCACATGTTTCCAGGACTGCAATGAAAGCAAAACTAAAAAGAGGGAAGATCACATCACTTATTTAATTTCTGAAAGGTCAGTAAAAGCTTGTTTCTAATGGAATGGTAAAGAATGACATTTAAAAAAATTCAGGGCAGAGATTGTTGTGTTTTACGCTTTTGTATATGAGGACCGTTAAAAGTATCTTTATGTTCATCATTAGGTACTGTCATGTTAAGAGTCTTTACATTAATTCTTACCTCTTATTAGCACTAGACACTTGTCCTCTTTTGTGTTAAAGAGCTCTTGGATCCTATCACACCCTGTTCTAATCGTATGACTGCAATCAGGCCACATGACCTGCAGAAAAGAAGATTAGGTATCATGAATCTAAAAAAAACAGCAAAGTGGATTATCAACCTTAAAACGAACCTGCATACTGAATATTTTGACTAGAAGAAACATGTACTTCAACTGGAAGCATGATAACCTCAAATTTATTCTGATTAGCATACAACCTTCAACTTGCACCCAAAGGGAAAGTTATACACTGAAATCTCAATGAATACAAGAAGCCATGCTAAATTCATGCATGGTAAAGTTGAGAAACAATGCTGTAGGGGCTGCGTCCCTGCCCCTTGTTTTCATTGTAAATAATGTTTTGTTGTTAATGTAATGGAGAAACCCAGACTAAGGGCCGGACCAAATCAAACCATGATCGCTCTTGCGAGAGTGTTTATGCAATAATATTGTTAGTTTCCACATCGCATTCTCTTTATCCCGAAACCAAAACTAGCCATTTCCAATCCGCGAAAGGGGAGGAGATGGATATCGCTTGTTTGGGAAGCAAAAGTAGGTTAGAGTCCGATTGTAAAATAATTAATACACGCACAAAACCCTGGCATGCATATATACATGGCCTTGTATAAGTATTCACCCCCCTGACCAGTTTCCCCATCCCTGCCGATGAAAAGCATCCCCATAACATGATGCTGCCACCACCATGCTTCACCGTGGGGATGGTGTTCTCAGGGTGGTGAGCAGTGTTGGCTTTGCGTCACACATAGCGTTTTGCGCTAAGGCCAAAAAGTTCAATTTTGGTCTCATCAGACCAGAGAACCTTTTTCCACATGTTTGCTGTGTCTCCCACATGCCTTTTGGCAAAATCCAAACAGGATGTGATATGGGTTTTTTTCAGCAATGGCTTTCTTCTCACCACTCTTCCATAAAGCCCAGCTTTGTGGAGCGTCCGGGTTATAGTTGTCCCATGGATGTTTCTCCCATCTCAGCTGTGGATCTCTCCAGCTCCTTCAGAGTTACCATTGGCCTCTTGGTTGCTTCTCTGACTAATGCCCTCCTTACCTGGTCACTGAGTTTTGGTGGACGGCCTTCCCTAGGCAGAGTCGCGGTTGTGCCATATCCTTTCCATTTTTTAATAATGGATTTAACAGTGCTCCGGGGGATGTTCAAAGTTTGGGATATTTTTTTATAACCCAACCCTGATTAGTGCTTCTCCAGAACTTTATCCCAGACTTGTTTTGATAGCTCCTTGGTCTTCATGATGCTGTTTGTTTAGATATGCTCTCTAACAAACTCTGGGGCCTTCCAGAAACAGATGTATTTAATCTGAGATCATATGACACTTTAATTGCACACAGGTGGACTCCATTCAACTAATTATGTGACTTCTGAAGGCAATTGGTTGCACCAGAGTTTATTTAGGGGTGTCACAGCAAAGGGGGTGAATACTTATGTAATCAAGACTTTTCAGTTTTTTATTTGTAAATAATTTTGAAAAATATGTAGATTCTTTTCCCCGACATTATGGACTATTGTGTATAGATCAGTAACAAAAAAATCAATTTTAATTCCAGGTTGTAACACTACAAAATGTGGAAAAGTCCAAGGGGGGTGAATACTTATGCAAGGCACTGTATATATTTTTTTTTAATAAACAAAAACAAACACCTAGCTCTATTCAATCAATAACTAAAACACAGAACAGGAACCTAAACTATCTTACAGGACGGCTAAGCCGTTTACCCGCCAATTAAACAAAACATTCAAACAAAACAGGTTTACACTACCTTTTTTCTTTTCATATGCTTGTCCACACTATCAAGCGGGCTCTCCACACAGCAGCCCTGAACAGACTGGCTGCTTCCTTTAAATACCCTGCATGATCACCAGGTGCATGGGATAATTAATAATAAAACAATTAACAAAACAATTACCCCAACCAATATGCATTTGCACATATTTTTTTACGCAGGGAGGATATTAACCCCCTCCCTGATGTGTTACTATATATATATATATTATTATTATTTTAGTAGTAATATTTTTCTTACAGGCATTTAACATTGTCTGTGTTTTATTTGTGCGTGTTTTTCTACAGTTGTTTTCGCTGTGTGTTTTGTTTGTGTGCATTTCCTGTGCAGTTGTTTTCTAATGTGTGTTTTATTTGTGTGTTTTTCCTACGCAGTTGTTTTTTGTAGTTTTGTTTGTTAATGAGTTTGTTTTTGAAAGTTGTTTACAAAATTGTTTATGTTTTGTACAGTTGAACGGGTTGTTTTGTAGATGTTTATTATTGTATAGGTATCTGTACAATATATCTACTGTACAAGACACTAATGAGAACAAAACCAACACATGAATACATATTTTTTCTACAATCAGAATCAAGTGGCAATATTGTAAACCAAGAGGTCCCTGGTTCAAATCCCACCTCAGCCACTGACTCATTGTGTGACCCTGAGCAAGTCACTTAACCTCCTTGTGCGCCGTCTTTCGGGTGAGACGTAGTTGTAAGTGACTCTGCAGCTGATGCATAGTTCACACACCCTAGTCTCTGTAAGTCGCCTTGGATAAAGGCGTCTGCTAAATAAACAAATAATAATAATAGCATAACCTACACTATGACCATTGTTCATATGTAGTTGATGTTATTAGTGGTCGCAGTAGCGTGGCTAAAGCATTTATCCAACAAGGCACCTTACATACTTGAGAATGAATATGTAGTACACCAGGCTGTAACAATACAAGCAACCAGGTTTGGGGTCCATTCCAATTTTCCATTTCCAATTCGGTTTTATAAGCAAATCCAATTCTAACACAGTCTATTCCACACAGTTACAATACCAATACAGCACAGGGTTAGTTTACTTAGAAGTAGGAGTTTGAATAAAAAAATAAAACTGGAATTGACCCCAACCCTGCAAGCAACTGTGTTTTAACTGTAAATCACTGCATTTCCAGAAAATCACTGAAACTATTTCATTATACAAACATATATGCAAAGTGCTGTTATTGTACCTTATTCAGCTGATGCTAATGTAGAATACACCTCTTCTTTCACAAGTGCAAAAGAAAACTCGGGTCCGGTTCAGCAGAGAGGATGAAGTCATCATTATGGCAGAGGTAGTGGAGAGATGGGACGAGCTCTTCAGTGTGCTGAGCCTTTCTCTCGCTCGAGGTGCCAAGGTCTGTATACAGCAAGACAGCAACACGGGTCCCGGCATCCTCGAGTGGTGTAAGAGAGCTTAAGAACCAAAGTGGTTGCCCAGCGGACGTCCACCACACAGACTGGCGGGGGAGTTAACACCACACCGGAACTCACCCCCCTGGAACAACGTTTGCTGTCCCTGATGGGCCCGAATGTGTGGGGGATGTCGATGCTCCTGATGTTGGCTTTGGTAAGTATATAGAGGTGATTAGCAAATGTGCTCATCACAACATGAGGATTTGATTTCAGTCTACATACACACACATGCATACATACAACCTATGTTCTGGGGAGTAACTATTCACGAGTATGCTGAGTGAAACGTGCATGCATTCTGTACACATCAAAGCTGTGAATTACAACATTAAGAAATACTAGCCTGTCTTTTTAAGGAGAAATGAAACTAACATGTTTGATTTTTTTTTTATTTTCAACACAAATATAGGTGCACTCACAGAACATTAACATTAAACTGTCTGTTCTGTCACATGGGGCCAGAGCCACCTCTGGAGAAAAGTTCCGGCACCCTGCCACAGACAGAGGAGCGTGACACTGTGGACTCAGACACCATCAGCAATAAGGGCAGCCATGAACACCAACAAGAGCCCACAGTGCCGTCCATGGCTGCCTCCACTTCCAGATGCAGGGGTCCACCTCCACAAGATGACCTGGCCCCCATCCTGGCAAGCATCCTGGACAGACAGGAGCAAACACTTACGATGCACAGGGAGGCAATTGGAATATTGTGATCGTTAGCTGCAGACATGCATATGTACAGTATGTGGATCATGTCATCTCAACACCTGTACCTATGCACGTCCCAGCTCCAATGATGACTAGCAATATTTTAGTTGCCTCCCAACGCACACCATCCCCTGTTCACTGCACCCCACGCACACCGTCCCCTATTCACTGCACCCCACGCACACCGTCCCCTGTTCACTGCACCCCACGCACACCGTCCCCTGTTCACTGCACCCCATGCACGCCATCCCCTGTTCACTATAAAAGGGTGTATACTGATTTTAGAAAAAATAACATTACATAACATTACAAATAACAAACATTCAGTGGTGTCTATGATAATGAGACACCACAGTCATTTCAGTTATTTCTCTAAAATACTGAATATCATGGCTAGCCAATAACAAAAAAACATGCAGAACTGTTAGAGCAAAAGTGCACAGAGGTCTTATGTTTCCAATCCTAATCTAGCCATGTGCTTGCCATGAGACTTTGGGAGTACATTTTACCTCATTAATCCCATTCACCGTAAAATCACCATTAAATTGATAGGTACATTTAAAATGATCTATCTAAAGAGGATACTATAAAAGGTGGCACATTTTAATAAGCAGAAAGTATTAATATAATCTTGTTAATTGGAAGAAACCTTTTTAGTCTTTACACCTCAGGCTTTGGGTACACTGCAATTCCAGATTACTTTATTGGTGGCGAGTTGGCCTTTGCAAGTGTAAAATTTTAATGAGGAGCTATTCTCATAAATTACACTGTGTCTTATCTTTGTCATCAAATAGCAAGACATAGCTGCTAAAAAAGGAAAAAAAAAACGTTGTTTTTGTTTTTTAAAGAAGCACTCCATGTATGTTTCATACAGTATGTTAAATATTTCATTTGCACATCCCTTCAAAATGTATCTTATAGAGAGTTTCAAAACAGAAATATGTTAAAGGAAATTCAAAGGCAAATTTTATGTATGAATAAAACTAAAAATTGTAGTTTCTGGAAGAGCAGAGGCTTGATTTGATCAAATTATACCCTGCTGGATTAGCCATTATGAATAGCATTTACAGCGCCGAGGAATCACATAACATAAATATTTTTTATACTTAGACACATTGCGTTTATTAAAATAGACACAGGGCTCGAAATGAACGGCAGCCATGTGGCAATTGAGTCCCCTTGCCTATTCACGTAATGCCTTTCAAAATGTATGTCTATTCACAGCCATTATGGCCGCAGTGCCCTTTCATATACAGCAACTAGAGACGCCTACATTACATCCAAACAGTAACATGATTACGTGATTTGCATGATTGTCACATCAGTGGGGGGGAAACAAATGAACACGACCCTTTCAAGCACATGGATTTCTACTGAGTGTAAAAACTCCATCTCAGAAGAGTCCAGAAAACAAAAGTAGAAAGCCTGCTCAATCTGCAAAACCTGATACTCACAAGTGGTTTTCTTTCAGGTTAAAAAAAAAAAAAAGTACTGTAACTAACTTAAATATGCTTCAATTGCCATTATCCCCTTATTTTTACCACAGCAACCCCAAACAGGTTTTTAAAGTTGCCCCTAAACTGAAAGAAATTAATCCATTAATTAAATGCTAAACTTTTGAGATCTTAATATTATTGCTTAATTACCGCGAGGCAGCATGACGATGCAATTGTCTTTTACGAAATTCCAACAGTAAAATGCATCTTAAATATTTGTATTTTCATTATGTATTTTATAATCAGAGCTCAGATACAGAATAACATACAGAAAGAGAGTAAATAGAGTAAATATTAGTTGACTAGCACACAGTACAGCTCCACTTCAAAAAAAAAATGAGGCGAGGAAGAGTTTTCATTGAAAGAACAGTGGACAGCCTGTACAGTATTTGCTAATTATTTGCAGATGTAGTCTTTGGAAAGTTGGTAGCTTTATCCATACATGCAACACAGCGACTCAGATTTTATATGTTATGGGGTTTTATATGGCATTTTATATGGCATGGGGTTAAAATTCAGTCGTACATATCTTTTAAGGCTTGAGAATAAATTATTATTAATTATTGCCTGGTTAAAGCTTGAACTGTTTTCTAATTTGCCTTTAGGACCAGCTTACTGTACACTTTATTTGCATCAAAAAATCAGTAATTTGGGGGGCTCCTGAGTGGCGCATCCAGTAAAAGCACTCGCTAGAGTGCAGGATACGCTCTATAGCCTGGACGTCGCGAGTTCGTGTCCAGGCTATTCCACAGCCGACTGTGGACGGGAGCTCCCAGGGGGCGGCGCTCAAATGGCCGAGCGTCGCCCGGGGGGAGGGAGGGTTAAGTCGGCCAGGGTGTCCTCAGCTCACCGCGCACCAGCGACCCCTGTAGTCTGGCCGGGCGCCTGCGGGCTTGCCTGTAAGCTGCCCAGAACTGCGTTGTCCTCCGACGCTGTAGCTCTGAAGCGGCTGCACGGTGAGTCTGCAGAGTGTTAAGAAGCGGGCGGCTGACGGCACACACTTCGGAGGACAGCGTGTGTTCATCTTCACCCCTCCCGAGTCAGCGCAGGGGTGGTAGCGGTGAGCTGAGCCTAAAAATAATTGGGCATTTCAAATTGGGGAGAAAATAATAAAAACTAATTGGCAACGACTAAATTATTAAAAAAAAAAAAATCAATAATTTATGTTGACACAAATATGCTCTGGAGACATGGCATTTTAAAGTGGTCTGCAGTTGAACCTTGTTTAAATCAACAATTTTATATTTTTTTCTAATATTTTCTGTAATCATTAATGGAAAAATGAGGTACAGTACACACTCACGGTGATTCTGCAGTAGACATGTGGTGGCTAAAGTGTTTTGAAATCAAGATGTACTGCTATCAATCAGCTACTAGGGGGGCAAGTCGATTAAAAACTTTCCCACAAAGAAGTACATTTTAAAGTTCCCCAAACTGAACTTCTTTCCAAGTCAATCAACTCAACTTTGCGTAACTTCCCGGTAACTTTCAAAACTTTACATAGAAGGAGTGTGTCCTATTTAAATTAAGAATGGTACCTACTCCCTGGTAATTGATCAGTCTCTGAGCTTCCCGTTAAGAAAACTTCCCCCAGTAAAAGCATGGGAAGCTGATAGTAGTAAGTTGGAAAATAAACAAGTCAGATTTTCACAAAGATCTAACCAATCATATTTTTTAAAATGTGAAAAATATAGCACTGACGACACAGGGAAATAGAGAAGCAGAAAATAACATAAACTTAATGCAGCACTATTATAGCAAATCACGCACGAAAGGGTTTCAAGCTGGACTTATATTTTAACAAATTAATCAACAAACACATGTAAGCAGGAACAGATCCTGGACATGCATTGTTTGTGTTTATAAAATTGCTTGGATAAATTAGGCGCTGTGGTTGGCTGAGAAAGTCACATGATCATGCTGTAAGAATTGTCTTACTGCACGGGTATGACATCATAGACCAACTCATTTAACTGATCTATTAATATCACTACGGCTGAATAATAATAATACATGTTTTCAATGACTGGTTGAAATAAAAAAAAAAAAAAAACACCTTTGGCTTGCACTTTTAAAACTGTACGAAGTGTTCAACTGAATAAAGTCCTAAGCCATTTTTATGCCAGAGTTAGAAACGCTGAAGGAAATGAATACAGAATCTCAAGTTTTTTGGGTCTGAGAGCTTGCGTAAATCACTATCTGAACAGTGGTCAACACAATATGTGAAACTGAGTTTAAATCGAATCGTTGTGATGGGTTACACCCTGCCCCTATGTTAATTTTTGTATTATTATTATTATTATTATTATTATTATTATTATTATTATTATTATTATTATTATTATTATATGTATTTTGTGTTAAAAACAAGGTATTATTATTTATTGTTGTTTTGTTTGGCAGGGAAGGAATTAAAAACCTTCCTTAAGTCTTCAAACTGGCTAATTGTTTACCAGTTTGAGAACAGCCACACCAATAAACAGCAGCTGTGTGCTG
The DNA here is from genome assembly GCF_902713425.1 of Acipenser ruthenus. Classification (NCBI taxonomy): domain Eukaryota; kingdom Metazoa; phylum Chordata; class Actinopteri; order Acipenseriformes; family Acipenseridae; genus Acipenser; species Acipenser ruthenus. The sequence goes on from NC_081195.1 coordinate 53,847,487, forward strand.
GAAAGGGTTAATTTTTGGTCTTGTATGTACTGTGAAGTTACGTGTCGTGTTGGAAGGAGATTGCTGAGAGAAGGAGGAGAACTGTCGGGAGTTAGTCCGTGTACCTGTTGTGTGTATCCAGACTGCTGTTGCCATCCCAAGAACTGAAGCTTTTGAGCCAGTACCCAAGCCCGGAATCACCAGCACTACAAGCACCCACACAGCAACCCAGCACTTCCCTTCTGCACTCTACCCTGTCTGTGCACTACAGATAGCTAGCTGCATCCCGGAACTGTCGCTATCAAGCCAGTACCCAAACCCGGGAAGCAGCACTATCAACTGCACCTGCACCCGAGCACAGCAGTCTGTTTCACAAGCTACACTTCACCCCTGGACTTCACTGGACTGTATACAGTGTTTTGGGGTTTGTTTATTTTAATTATAAAGAGATTCTCTTTTATAAATGTTTTAGTTTGTTGGGATAGTGTGCAAGGTAGCCACAAGGATAGGATAAATTGAGAGGGAGGGAAGAGATAAGTGTTTGTGTCACTGGTACTTTTTTTCCTTCTTTTTCTCCACCTAGCTGGGCTAGCAATGGGTGTCACAGGGGGACATTTGGGCCTAACCTGTATCAAAGTACTGCTGGAGGAAGCTACAGAACCCCAGAGGAAGCCAAGAGATTGCAGCGCAACAGTTGGCAGTGGCCTCTTGTTTTTTTCTGTGTCTTTCCATTTTTTTATTCTTTTGCATTGATACTTTGCATCCTAGTTATTTTGTGGATGTTAACTTTTTTTCTTTGTCACTTTGCACCCTAGCCTTTTTGTGGGTGTCAGCCCTTAAGGGTTTTATTTTTATTCTTTTGAAGTCATCCTTTTTATATATTATGGACATTTTAGGACTTTTATAAGAAAATATTTTTAAACTTATCCTGCCTGTGTTGTCTGTCCCCTGGGTAGGTTGGTCCTTGGTCTGGGTCAGGAAATCTCTGGTGCCCAAAGTTCACTAGGTGGTGTAGTGGCAACGACTACACATATGCATTTATAAATCAAAAGTGGTGAACTATTTTTGGGATTCATTTGTTTTTCGTCAGTATTCACACCGATAAACAAAAAAATAACAAAGGCAGAAAATTGCTTACAGAACATTCTCAGATAAATGTCAACGTCTTTTATTTAAAACATCAAATGTGTCTAGCGCAGAAGGCTGATGCAGATCATAGAAAAAAAATGATAGACCATTGGGCATAGTATGCTCTTGTATGATTTGATCTGAATTTAAAATTGTCAAGATCACAAATGTCATTTTTCTTTCTTGGGGGTATAGATGATTGAAATGACTGCTGAAGTACTGTGGATAGTGTTAAATACACTCTTTCATGTTTTAATGTTTTTTATATAATTTCTGCATTATCTATATTATTTGCTTTATATTGGGGCAGCAGTGTGGAGTAGTGGTTAGGGCTCTGGACTCTGGACCAGAGGGCCGTGGGTTCAATCCCAAGTGGTGACACTGCTGCTGTGCCCTTGAGCAAGGTACTTTACCTAGATTGCTCCAGTAAAAACCCAACTGTATAAATGGGTAATTGTATGTAAAAAATAATGTAATTTTATGTAAAAATAATGTGATATCTTGTAACAATTGTAAGTCGCCCTCAGAAGGGCATCTGCTAAGAAATAAATAATAATAATAATAATAATAATAATAATAATAATAATAATATTTCTAATGCTTGCAACCTTTTTTCTTTCATACATCCACTTGCACACTGGATATATTGGCAATTGACTGATACTATTAAAAAATTATTTTATCACAAATTTGACATTCTTCTCTTTCTAACTATTAGGAAGTGTGGCAGGGCAGAAGCCCTGCTACTGTAAATGGTGTGTGTGTGTGGGAATGTATGGTTGGCAGGGATGGGATAAAATCTGTCCCTGCCAGCAATCACAGGTGTGGCCATTCCCTAATTAGTTAATTGAGTGCTAACTGGGGAGTGGCCACATGTATATAAGGCCTTGTCTGGTGGAGGATGTTTGGAGCTCTAGTTTGTGAAAGTGATTGCCCAGCACTTTTATTATTATTATAATTATTATTTATTTCTTAGCAGACGCCCTTATCCAGGGCAACTTACAATTGTTACAAGTTATCACATTATTTCACATTATACAGATATCACATTATCTTTACATACAATTACCCATTTATACAGTTGGGTTTTTACTGGAGCACTCTAGGTAAAGTACCTTGCTCAAGGGTACAACAGCAGTGTCCCCCACTGGGGATTGAACCCACAACCTTCTGGTCAAGAGGCCAGAGCCCTAACCACTACTCCACACTGCTGCCCTAGCTTCCTTGTTTCTGTCTCTTTCCTGCTGATAACATCTGGGGCCTCAGCGCTATCCTGTCAGTTGATGGGATGGTGGACTGGAGGACCTCCTTGCTGGCCTTGAGGACCAAGGTTGGTGTCTTGCCTGCGGGGAGTTTGGATACACAGTGGCCTCTGAGGATGAAGAGCCGCTGTGGTCTGAATAACCACTGCCGTTTCCAAGTTCTAATTCAATTCTCAGTCAGTCCAAGTCAGAAAGATGTAGATTGATGGTGGTGAGCTAATGCAATTAGATGCTTGTGGCCTGTCGTCTTGATGTTCACAGGCTGCTGGGTATGCCTGCAGCCTCCTAGCTAGGTATAAGAGACACTAATCCAGCTGACATCTGTAGGTTATTTATAGAATAAGCTCTTGGATCCTCTTCCACTGTGGCCTTAAGAAATTAAGCCAACCATTTTTTTTCCTGTCTAGAAATGAAATTTGCAAGGCTAATAGAGGTTTGAATAAATATGACTATACAAATTCCATCAAGAACCAATAAGGCTCTTTAATGCTGGCAAATAAACAGGTGTTTTAGGAGACAGTGCATTTATTTTGAAATCTCATTTGTAGCAAAACTATTTTGTTAAAGGAAAATGTTGACGTATACGGACACCCTGTCGGGCCTTATTGCATACATATAACCATGTTTTAGTTTTCATGAGGGTAAGTCCAATCTGTACTGTATACTGTCAATGATGAGCTGAGCAATTGGTTAGAAACTGCAATACAGAGTAATACAATACAGGACATCAAGTTTTCTCCACTAAAGAGGTCACTATTGTCAACCAATGGTGTGGTAGTCAAGATCACAGCATTTTTCTTATTTGTACTAAAAAAACAAGATATCTATCAGTAAAATTCCTTAGTTGTCCAGTTAGGTTTGCAAGTAAAGACCAACATCTGTGAATTAAAAAGATGGATACACAAATAGTTGGATTGCTAGATATTACCTGTCATAAGTGTGAATATGTTTAGAAGGAGAGAAATGGGGAAAACAACAGTGTGGAAATGTCAGGAGTATTTTGGCAAGCCTTGTTAGCAGAGCAGCCTGCAGCCATGCCAGCCTACCTAAATCACAAGGAAATGCTTTAGAACGTATATAAGAAATTAACCACCAAGAGTAGATGTAGGACAGTTAAATACAGATTTACATGCTTGCAGGGTCACTTTTACACTATTAGTTATGCTGTCGATTGGAACTTTGATAGAACTGAATGTTAGAAGCATCTGTTATTTCCATAGAAACACCTGCAGTAGATACTAGCAATTAAATCCAATCCCCGAATGCTGAACTGTCACATAGCAGCTTTTGTCAGATTGACACCCTGTAAAAGAGCAGAAGTTATGTTTGTAGTTGGTGGTCTTTCAGTATTTGGAGTTGTTTTTCTCTCTTATAGCTATGAGGCCTGGCATTAGCTACATCCTTCATTACTGTACAGCATTCGTTGTGTTTGAAGGTTCTGAGATATATATTAAATAGTCAGCCTGCCGGGTCCAGCACATGAAAATAGCATATATCAAAGAAACAAAACAAAAAAAAAAAGTGCTTGTTTAACAGTTACTGGAGTAAAAAAAAAAATTAATTTATTATGCTTGGATTTAGTGAAAACTACGCGTTCTGGTCTTTGTGCGGCTGACAAATCTGCTGATCACTAACTTACACAAAGGTAAAAATCATTCCAACATTTTGTCTATTTCATCATGATGGTAATGTGATGTTTTTTTTGGGGGGGGGGGTACTGTCTATTACTTATATGATAATGAGTGTTTGGGTGTATGAGTTTTTATGCGTATGCCATTCCCCTCCCCTTCCCCCCCACCTCCACCAGACGCAGGTGTCCCGCTGAACAGTTTCCAAATGTTGGCAAGTATGTTTATGGCTTTTTTTTCAAGTTTAAGGGCAGTCTTATTAGAGTTTGTTGAATACTTGAAAATACATATTACAGTAGAACTCTCTTCCGATCCCCAGATAACAAAATACTTTTAGAAAGGGATGTATTGCCATGTTAATAATACTTGGTGAAATACAAAATTGAGATGTTGATATTTCAGAATGAACAGTTATTATAATGGAAATCTTTGAAATGTTAATTTGTGGTAATCATGACTAGAAAGCCAAATTGGAGTAGAGAAAAAGAGATGAAGAACAAAGTAATTGAGGATACAAAAGAAAATAAGTAGTCACGTCTGGAAAATTGAGTGTCAAGGAAAATATTTGAACTTCAGCTGATTGATGTGTTTTAAAGGGACTGCTGTGATATAAATATATTGTTATATTTCAGTGGCGCCACGGTGTATACGGTATTTAACTCTTCCCACCATAGATTATAAGAAGACATCTTGATGGGATCAATGAGTAAAAGCAAAATGAGCAAAAGATAAATTGCAAAAGGCCAAAAAAAAGCCCAGATTAATACCAACATGGAACAAGGCAAAAAGAGGCTTGCTTGTATCTATCACAGGTTTGATCCATGTTTGAGTAATTCTCGGCCAATCTGACACTGGGTAAGGTAGATGTTGAACATTTTGAAGTGAATAAGTCAATGCACAGGATAAAGGAGTAATAATTATCTTTTTCCACCACACACTTTTCAGTGTAATGTGTAGTGCAAAAATTGTATAATCTGTGACAATGTCAATGAAAATTACAGTGAATCCTGTTTCAGGTGACAAAAAACACAAACCGGCCACTGGTGACTTTCCCATCGTAACTCAAGATTGGCGAGTCCAAATTGTTTCACTCTATGCTGTATGCCTTTACTAGGTAAGCCATTAGGGACTCCTGACAGGTGGGGATTTGGCAGCAAGACACTTGCATATTGTAAACTACAATTTGTAATTGGGAGCCACCATGAAGCCTGGAAACATGTTCACCTCACAGCAAACTCTGTATATGTACATCTATGAACTGAACTGACAAAACATCATCATGAGCAATGCCGTGCTATTATACTTCCACAGATTGGTTAGATGATGAAGAGCTCAGTTCACACATACACATCAAGGGGAGATTAAAGGTCTCTTGCAAAGAAAAAAATGCACTATGTATATTAACCTCAATAATATCAATACTTTAAAGTGAACAATGTATTTGTCACTTCCATCCCAATTGACTTCAATCGAAGGCTATAATTCACAGCAATTCCTAGAGTCACCCTTAGTAAAACAGCATCTATAATTAAACAGGTTTTTTAAAATGCTTTCATTTCTTCAAAAACCCACTGTTTGTAGTTTTTAGAGTGACTACTTTTAAGCTTTAAACAACCTTGCTATCAAGGTTAAGTGGTGTCACACATCTTGTAAATTATAATTAAAGAGTGCTAATAAATTTAAGAGAGCCATATGTCTGTGATTAGTCTCCCAGAAGACATGCAGTTTATAGATTTGAACTCAACAGTGTGGCAAAAGATTACACTGTTTGGAAAGGTAGAGGTCCATGCTTACTGATTGTATTTATTGATTGGTTAAAAAATGCTTTCATGTATACTGAAAAAGTAAAAGCAAAAGAATTCTGAGACACTCTTATTGTTATGGATTTTATTTTACATTGGATATAGTGGATGTATGTAATCCTAGTTAAACAAATACATTTGGATGTTACACAGAGAGTTCTATATACAGGAACTGTATTTGAAGAACTGCTTATCCAATTGTAAAGAAACTTGGTATTCTTTAGCACACGTTGAGAATATCAGAATTGGGGATAAAAGGAGGTAAATGTATCTGTATGTAACAATTATATATTTCACATTAACATATTTTCCATGATGCTGATAGTTTAGTATTTACAGCTATGTGGGGAGGTATGTTTAGGGTTTACATATGACTCTATGTTCACTGGAGCAGTTTGGGAGAGTTCAGTCTTTTCAACTTCCTGCACAATGCATTCTGGTATTTTACCTGTCTCAGGTACCTTTCACTTGTTTCTTTTCTTTAAGAGAAGCAGGACTACACTTACCAGAATGCATTGGGTGTGTTAAAAATCCTGAACTGTCCCAGTGCAACATGGAAGTCATACGGGAACCCTAGTTATTAATATACTGTCTCATGAAACGGACAGACAGTCTCCAATTCTTTTATTACCTCTTCACAAAGACATTAAGAAATAAACTGATATTTTATAAAGGGTATTAGCAGTTGCTTTATCAACATGTATTTCAAATGCAATTGGCTGCTGTTTTATTTCAAGGATGTTAAATGCTGTTGTATTTTCCTCCTTTAAAGGGGCCAGGATAACATGTATTCGGAAATCTTTTCATAAAATATTTGAATCTGTATTTATTTTTTAAGGGTTGTTCCCTTGTCAAGTTTCATTAAAATAGTCTTATCAGAAGCAATAAGTGAAGCAAATATTAGTTTGAAGATCTTCAAACGTGGCATTTTTATTATACCTCATGAAAAGGTTATTAGCTGATAATTCCATCTTGTCTTCTGTACACAGTGGTGCCAAGACTTGAGTAGCAGATGCATAATTTATCTATATATGTCAGAATACTGTAGTTTATTAATTTGCAACCAGCTTTGTACACTGTTAAAATATAGTTTATTCTTATAACAATTAAAACTTTATTTTCAATGTATAATGCAAATGTGCATTATTTGTATCATCTTTAATATTACTATCAATAAATATAAATCTGTCAAATACACTAAAATACAAATAATTGAGTAATATCTGATTGCTAGCTGTATAAAGATGGGAAAAAATACAGCATGAAAGACAAATAAGAAAAAAGAGACTCTTTTAACCTGATTCCTTCAAAATAGTTTTTCATTATTGTATTTCCATTCTGTTGGCGCCGATATAACAAGCATTATCTTTTATCAAATGTAACCAAACCTGCATATTTACAAACCCAACTGAATTGTTATTGATCATTTTGACTTCTGCTTTCTTACTGGATATACATACTGCAGATGAAGATAAACAAGTATTTCTACATTAGAAACACATGAATTAACAAAAAAAATGAACAAAAGCAGAAGTGAAAAACAAACACGGTTAAGTGAAAATAAAACGAGAAAAGTTTTGACTTGGTAATATAACGTTAAGTGTTTTAAATAAAAATAATAAATAAATAAATAAATAAAAGCACATTGTCTTAGCACAGACATGCTCTTAATTTTTGTGTCACCATGAAAAATAGACTATATGGTATTTGAATTGCAGTGGGATGCGCACAAATTGCCATATTACAATTGCCTGCAGTGTGATACCATTTTTTTATACAGTTTAATTCTCCTCCACGCTGAGCAGGTGCAAATTCCCTCCACAGCTGCTGCCTGTCAATACCAACTCTTGATTTAGCAGAGTAAGCTGTCAACTACTGTAGGATATATATATCTCATGTTCATGTTTTCCTTTCCACTGGAAATATTACCTCCAAGCAGTGGCGACTCGTGGCTTGAAAAACTGGTGGGGCACAGCCCCCCCAGCCCCCTGTCCTCTACCTGATGTCCTCTACCCCATCTATGTGTGTAGTAGCTAGGCTATATAGCATATACCGTAATCATAGCCTATATGTTACATGCATCTGTGTGTGGGGTTGAGCGAGTGCAGCTTGCTTATGTATTCTCATTGGTTGATAGCAACGCGGTAAATAAATAGTTCGCTCCGTGAGCAAAAAGAAAAATCTGCGCCACCCGTGCCACGTCCGTCCCGCGTCCTGTGTGAACACACAGGTAGACTATAATGGGAAGCGAAAAATATAACAATATTGCAATTTCTTTATTTCTTACACATGTTTCAGTGTGAACGATCCTAACGCAGTGGCTAAACCACTGCCTGGCAGAAATCTGGAGGGGCACGTGACCAGGCGTGCCCCCCCCCCCCCACGCATCGCCACTGCCTCCAAGTCAATGCCGCTGATATCTGGAAACTAGCCGAGTTCCCATTGCAGGTTTAAGTTTTCTACTGGCGCTTAGCACTCGAGGTACAATGGGTCATCACACTAAATCATATACCTTTTCTGCTGTTAAATGTATATATATATATATATATATATATATATATATATATATATATATACATTTAATAGCAGGGTTAGGGTTAGGGTTGATGAACTGCCGAAAACATGGTGAGCCCTATTTAGCAACGTTCGCAAACCCCTAAGGCAATCGCAAAACACTTTTGCAGTCAGTTACCGCACCAAAATTAGGCGCATGTGGACTTTTGCCCACCTGTTTCAGTGCCCACCCAGGAAGTCAGCGTTAGTGCTGGACATGGGCTGAACTTTAGGGGCGTGTCCTCATTTACAGACAAGCGATTTAACAAACTATCAACAGCGAAAGAGAGAGAAAAGAGCATTCAAAGAAATATGGAGTGCACACTGGATTTCTACATGGCCAGACAAAGAGACGTGATCTATTTTCTGAGCCTGTCTGATACACAATGTATGCAGAAATTTTGCCTCAACACACAAACAATCACTGACATCTGCCAATTGCTTCAGGCTGGCCTGCAAGGAGACATGCAGAGAGCACACTGTTTGCCTGTAGCACTAAGGGTACCCGCTGCACTGCATTTTATGCCACTGGCTCATTCCAACGTACTGTGGGTTACTGTAAAGCCATAAATATTTGCGACCAAAATATTTGGTGAATCACACCCATGGAACCTATTTTGCTCCAGAAATGTTGGCTACCTGTCGCAATATATGAAGTATGTATTGTTAGTGGAATTTGATTTAATGCCAAAAATGTTTGTGTTCCATACACAAAAAAACAAATTATAAAAGGCTCGCAAATATTTATGCCTTTACAGTAGAGTGCAGACATGAGCCAGTCAGCTGTGCAGTGCGAGATTTACCTGCAGCTTTACTAAAGCAGGCAGGAGAATTCATCCATTTCCATGTCTCTCACAAGCTTCTTCCCTGTATCTCATTGCACACATGTGCAGTTACGCGCACCAACACAGAATAGGCACCTCTACATAAATCTTAAGGGGACCTATTCTGTCAACGTGCAAGAAGTGTGTGATCTGTGATGCCAACAACTACATCACAGATGTGTATGCAAACTATCCTGCCTCCGCTCATGACTTGTTTATCCTTGCTAATTTGCAGGTGGCAGCTGCGTTTCAGCGGGATGACAGTCTGAGAGGATGGTTGATAGGGGACAGTGGGTATCCACTGAAGCGGTGGCTACTGACACTGCTGCTCAACCCCACGACCCCTGCTGAAGGTATAATCGTACCTTTTAAATGTGCTCGTACTGTAATTGAGCGAACATTTTGAATCCTCAATATGCGATTCTGATGTTTGGATGTCTCTGGGGGAACACTACAGTACACTCCTCAGAAGGTTAGCAATATCATCCTGGCTTGTTGTGTTTTACATAACATAGCTCTCCGTAATGAATGTTGAACTTACAGAGGAAAGATTACATGGTTTGAGGGAAGCAGATGCTGAACTTGAATCCCCTAGTGGTGGAGAATATATTATAATTAAAAATCAGACCTAAAAATCAATAATAAAAAAGGATCTCTGTTCAGATTCAGGGTTCAAAGCTCTTAAATTGTTTCTTTTGAGTTGAAATAGTGAATGGCAACATTTCCAATTATATCCTTTGATTTGATATTAATATTAGTAAATATTCAAATCAACAAATACATCTGAAATGTCTTCAAAATAAAACTTATATATACAAAAGGAGTATAATCCACTATTTTCAAAGTGTTGGCTCACTCTCCTTAATCATTTTATGAATAGAAGTATTGTATTGGAAATGTGATGGGCTGAACAAAACACTATCTGCTGCGAACAAACACAACTGCAGTGCACTAGGACAGTTATTCACATTTGCAGTTTCTTCCATTTAAGATGTTAATAAAAATGTCAGTTTTATTATCAGTACCAGGAAATTAAAACATTTAAAAACATTTTTTTAGAGAAGGTGAAGCGAAGCTGAATAGCCAATTAACAGGTTTGTTTCTGTTTTAATTAAGAATACATTAAGGGAATGTGTAACACAAGCAAATTACCTGCTTCAGAGAATAGCAACAGAAAATATATTTAACAGAATATGGACATACTGGTGTTTGTATACTGCTATACCCCAACATTGATTTACTTCTGAAACTTTCAAAAACATGCAAGGGTTTTGTTAAGTTCATCTGGGTTAAACAAAGTCCAGTTTTCTTTTTAAAATAATGTAGGCAGGTACAAATAATTGATACAATGTCTACCCAAGAACCACATGGATTACTTTTCATACTGTACAAATCTGGATAGAAGGAAATGTTAAAGTGGTTTGTAAAAGGTGCTGGTATGCACATAAAAAAATATTGGGTGGGTGGCCAGATGATGTATCGTTTTTAAATGCCATCTACAATGGGGGGCTCTGGTTGGCTGAGGTCTAATAACAATGCATCTGCTCATGTTTATCTGTTCAATATATCTGTTTAACTCCACCAAACAGCGGTTTACCCACTTTTTTTATTTACCACAACACCACTAGTTTTACCCATCAGAGAATCATAGAACAACATGTTATGGGTGTAGTTTAATCATCTGCAATATGGCTCATCATCTTCTAGGATGGAGAGGTCTGCATTTAAGCATTATAATATAAAAAAGAGGGCTTTACTGTCTGGTAAGGCCCGTCTTGTGCCGTTAAATGCCCCAAGCCGAAGGCGAGAGCGTTTAACATAACGAGAAGGGCCTTACCAGACAGTAAAGCACTCTTATGAGGGTTCTATTGCTATTAGAAAATGGATATGTTAAGAAAAACAACATTTCAAGTTTTTTCTGTTTGTTTTTTTCATGATTTTATGCAGCATTCGTTTTTGTTGCTAATGAATACAAATGTTTTCCTTCCGCATTATTCCATGAGTAATGCGGTTTTCTCAGAATTCCATCTGTGGTCTGGTAGCTTTCACTCAGGCTTCATTATTCCACCGATGGACTGGCACGTTGTGGGTTCAGTAGTCTCCGCCTATACACCTCCTATGAGAACACTTTGCCTAAGGGAACACCCTTGTGGTGAAACAGATTTTTCCTATTGTAAATGCTCCAGATTAAGAAACTGGAACTTTGCTTAAAAGAACACCTTCTTGGCTGGTTTGTGTAACAGTGTAAGTTTCAGTACTTAAGTTACCGTTAGGTCCTAAAGTGTATTAGCAAAATAAAAAATTGAAAGTTTTAGTCATTAAAAATATCTGTTTGTCTAGGTGTTAATGCTGATCATGCTGTTTGTTCAGTAACATGTTGTGGCAATGTGCCCCGCCCCTGTGTGCATATTATGTGTTGTATGTTGCGTGCGTGTGTTAATGTTGGTGTATAGATTGGTACACGGGATATAAACGGGTCTGTGTTTCACGTGTATTTAAATTTGTATTTAGGCACGAGGAGGGCACAAATCACTTCACGTGCCGGTTAAATGTAATATGTAAGCACGGGGTTGCACAGAATTAATTCACGTGCTGGGATTCAAGTGAATAATTAATTAGTAATTGAATCCCAGCACAACAGTATATATAGAGACACGTAGCATTCACTCAAGGTTGGGTGTTCGGTGAGTGGAGAACAGGATTGGAGACAGAGGTAATTGTGAATTGTAAAAGTGAATAGTTAGAGTATCTGCTCACCGTGTTTGTTTATCTGTCTAGTCCGTTTTGTTTGTCTATTTATTTTGGCCTCCAGTGCCGTGCCCTGTGTTTTGTCTGTTCAAACCTTTTATTTTCTGTTCTGTTTATTAAATGCTGAGCGAAAGCATTCGCTCAGCTTCACCAAACCACACCTCTCTGTCTGTTTATTTCCTGCTTCTGGTCTGACGCCACCCACTCCGGCCGTCTTTGTGACACATGTTCATAAAGTTTATTTGAAAGCCTCCTTCATGTCTTTGTTAGAGAAGAGAGCGCTGTCCTGTGTTGTTACTGTGATATGCTGAAATAATGTTGCTGAAAGCCAATCAGACTGCACTGAGTTGTTTGATTTGTTCAACTCGTTATTCAAACCGGAGACTAGTTGCTATTGTGGTTGTTGTATTGCCGCTGACAGCAAACACTGTTTTTGATTTTTTACTATTTGCTATACAAAATGTAAATAGACTGAACATATAGGGCAGTGGGGAAGCAGAATTAGTCTACATTGACAGACAACATTCAGAGGGTGTGTACAAGAACGGAGATTTTCTTTCATCAAGCACAAAAAAATTGAAATACATAAATACGGTATTTACCTATTTTCCGGCGGATTGATTTGGAACAGTGATTAAACATAGTTTGAAAGAGATTAAGGCCCTTGTATTGACCAATCAGGTTAAAGGAAATCTTGATACATTTTCTAATCTGAAGTAATATGTTATGTGACATGCATGCCTATGTGTGGCAGGATAGCAGCAGTGGGAAGACTCAGAGACAGAAAGTGCAGTGAAACCAAAATATTTTAATTAACAAAACACAAATAAAAAGGCACGATGGCCAACCAAAAAGACAAACACAAAAACAGGCTTTAAACAAACCAAAAAGAACCACTCACACACTCTCTCTCTCTCTCTCTCTCTCTCTCTCTCTCTCTCTCTCTCTCTCTCTCTCTCTCTCTCTCTCACACACGTCGTCGTCTCACAGTTACAAACACTCTCCCACTAACTCCCTTTTATACAGGTGCCTGGGCTAATTGGGCAATTCGCACCTCATTAGCCCAGGCACATTACACACATTCCTCACACAAATTCACTGAACCACACCCCAAACTCACTCATATCCACTCTAAACAATACAAAAAACACAAAACCACCACAAAATAGGCTGCACCCCATCACACACCTCCCCTCCTTGTGCGCAGCACAACATGGCCTAAATGGCCACCTCCCCCCTCAGTCTCAAAGTCCCGGAAGAGAGGGAAGCACAGCGTCCATGGGGGTGGCCATGGTGGGAGGTCCGGCACTCCCCAATTCTTCGTGGCCGGCAGCTCCCTCTTCCGGGGCTTCCGCCACACACTATCCTGCCGCAAAAATGCGGCTGGGGGAGCTGGTCTCCTGACCTCCCCCCCCTTCTTCATGGCCGGCATTTCCCCTCCGTGGGGCTCCGACCACACGATCTCCGGCAGCGAAACTGCTGCGAGGGGAACTGGTCTCCTGATCTCCCCCCCTTTCTTCATGGCCGGCAGCTCCCCTCCATGGGGCTCCGGCCACAGTGTAGCGACCCCAGGCGAAGCAGGACCCTCAACGACCCCAGGCGAAGCAGGAACCCTGGCGACCCCAGGCGAAGCAGGATCCCTGGCGACCCCAGGCGAAGCAGGATCCCTGGAGACCCCAGGCGACGGCAGCAGCAGCGGACCCTCGGGAGGCGACGGCAGCAGCAGCGGACCCTCAGGAGGCGACGGCAGCAGCAGCGGACCCTCGGGAGGCAACGGCAGCAGCAGCGGACCCTCGGGAGGCGACGGCAGCAGCAGCGGACCCTCGGGAGGTGGTGGAGGCAAAGGCAGCTCCTGCCCCTCTCCCTCGGGTGGTGGTGGTGGAGGAGGAGGCAGCTCCTGCTCCTCTCCCTCGGGTGGTGGTGGTGGGAACAGCAGCTCGTCTCCCTCTGGTGGCGGAGGCGGGAACAGCAGCTCGTCTCCCTCCGGTGGCGCTGCTGGCTCCTCCGACAGCGGGGTTAGAGCTGTTGGCGCTGCCGGCTCCTCCGACAGCGGGGGTAGGGCTGGTGGCGCTGCCGGCTTCTCCGACAGCGGGGGTAGGGCTGGTGGCGCTGCCGGCTCCTCCGACAGCGGGGGTAGGGCTGGTGGCGCTGCCGGCTCCTCCGACAGCGGGGGTAGGGCTGGTGGCGCTGCCGGCTCCTCCGACAGTGGGGGTAGGGCTGGTGGCGGGCGTCTCCGCTGGGCTCCTTTCAGCAGCAAAAACAGCGGCTGCTGTGGAGCCTGAGCTTCACGCCCTCGTCCCTCCCAAAAAAAAATAGGGGTTTGGGCCTTCAGCTTCTCCCCTCCGGACACAGGACGCACTGGCTCCTCCCCTCCGGACCTAGGACGCACTGGCTCCTCCCCTCCGGGCCGTGGATGCACCGACTCCTCCCTCTCGGGCCGTGGACGCACCGACTCCTCCCTCTCGGGCCGTGGACGCACCGACTCCTCCCTCTCGGGCTGTGGACGTTCTGGCTCCTCCCACTCGGGCTGTGGATGTTCGGGCTCCTCCCACTCAGGCTGTGGACGTTCGGGCTCCTCCCACTCGGGCTGTTGCAGCGGCAGCTCCTCCTCCTCATACTGGGTGGGGCAGATGGCCACTGTGTGTCCATATGCCCCAAAGCCGGGGCACAACTCTGCCACGAGCCCTTTTAAAAATAGCTCCCAGCTGTCATCTGGCTCCTCCTGGGCCAGCTCCATTTTCCTCCACCTCATCCTCTCTTCCCTTTTTTTTTTTTTAAACAAAACAAAAAAACTGCACTTCCGCTCTGAGTCTCCAGGGGGCGCTATCCCACTCTGACACCAACCTGTGGCAGGATAGCAGCAGAGGGAAGACTCAGAGACAGAAAGTGCAGTGAAACCAAAATATTTTAATTAACAAAACACAAATAAAAAGGCACGATGGCCAACCAAAAAGACAAACACAAAAACAGGCTTTAAACAAACCAAAAAGAACCACTCACACACTCACACTCACACTCACACTCACACTCTCTCTCACTCACTCACTCACTCACTCACACTCTCTCACTCTCTCACTCACTCACACTCACACACTCACACTCACTCACTCACTCACTCACTCACTCACTCACTCACTCACTCACTCACTCTCACACTCTCACACTCACACTCACACTCACACTCACACACTCACTCACACACTCACACACACACACACACACACACACACACACACACACACACACACACACACACACACACACACACACACACACACACACACACACACGTCGTCTCACAGTTACAAACACTCTCCCACTAACATACCCAACCACTCCCTTTTATACAGGTGCCTGGGCTAATTGGGCAATTCGCACCTCATTAGCCCAGGCACATTACACACATTCCTCACACAAATTCACTGAACCACACCCCAAACTCACTCATATCCACTCTAAACAATACAAAAAACACAAAACCACCACAAAATAGGCTGCACCCCATCACACTATGGTATACCATATGACATGCATTGGTGCTGTTCACTGGTGACAGATCGAGAAAGACACCATTGTGCAGGTTTTCAATTCTGCATTCCATTCTGTCTCTGTCCATAGTAATCTCATCCACCTTTACTTCCCATACCAGTTTAGTTTACCCAATTGGATTTGCAAAGTTGTACCTCTGTGTCCATTTAAACAGTACAGCTAGTCCCTAGTAAACTGGCACTACCCTGTTATCATTGCCCAATACAATCTGTATAAAGTAGAAAATTATATAAATATGATTAAACTGTAATGTAATGTATTGTGCAAAAGTTGAAATGCCATGAAAAGATATTCCAATTAATACTAGGTTCCTTGACTTGTATTGATTAAAAAATAAATAAAAAAATAAAAAAACTGGAAACAATCTTAATCTGCATATATTTTATATCTGTATTATAAAATAAGAATGATCAATATGATTTGTATTTAAATCCAGCATGAGATATCCTAAAGCATAATTTCATTTTAATAGCATTTCATTTTTAATTATTTTGCTGTGGCAGCCCTGTGCAAGCAAGGACCCTGACTGTTCATTATTCCACTCAGGCAGGTGACCTCTAATTTCTGCAGAATAAAATGTCACTTGCTGGCAGGAAGCTTTTTAAACTAGTCAGGAAGGCCCCATTGGTGTGGAGAGGGAGAGGGTAGAGGGAAGTCATAGGTTAGGAACACCCAGATGAGGTCTTTGTTAAACCTGTTTCTTGTTCATTGATGGAGGAAGTAGAACATGGGGGTTTGAATTAGAGACAGGCACAAATCAATAAAACTGCAGGAGCTTATCCTTGCACAGCAAGGAAGTCTGAACCAGCTGCCATTACTGTCTGCTCCTTTTGTTAAGCAAAATAAATATACACATGCCTATGGATCTATGCATATGTGCTAACACAGTATTTAAATATTTACAAATAAATGGTATATATGTGGCATATAATGTATTTTAGGTAGTTCTTCAAATACAGCATGAATGTATTTAACTCTCAAGAGAACCAATCATTAATTTTGGAACTGTTCCCTCAAAAATGATCTAGAGAAGCTGGTCAGTTTACTGAGTTAGAGAGCATGCCAGTAGCTCTTTGCTATTACCGGTAAGTCTTATCACTGTTAGGATTTATTAAATCACCTTTACATATGTTTTACTGATAACTTTGGGTCTGGTTAATTGTATGAAGAAATAAACTGACTGCTGAGTGGACAAACACCCAAAACCTGTTCCAGGTCCTGTGTTTTACCCAACCTGTTTTTTTCAATTGTAATTCAACTGCTATCCCCTAAATGTCCCTGAAGCCACTCCAGTTATAGGAATCGAATTCACAATTAAGAAATCAACACATTACGCTTTGACTAATTAGAAAAATAAAAGCTAATAATGATGAGTATAAATGGTAATTGAATAAATTGATGCGTTAAAAGATCGCAATCAAAACGCATTTCATTGAGTGAACGCACGCAACAATATCCACCTGGTGTTCTGTACACCGATGAGTATAATTTATTTTGCACAACCTGCAATTTATCTTTGGACCACACTCGAAAGTCAACAATAGGCCGACATTTATCATCAGAAAAACACAGAAAACGAAAGGCTGAGATTGACAGCTGTGAGACGGCGTCATCCAGTAAAAAACGTAAGGGGAACGAAAATTATGAACGCCGATGAGATGTTATTTTCGATTTGACAGAGGCATTTGTTTGTGCTAATATTCACCTGGAAAAAATTGATAATCCCAAACTACGTGCATTTCTGAACAAATAATAATGAATGCAATAAATGTAATAAATGGGGGAGCAATTCTTACAGCAGGTCAACTGAGAAGGGAATATCTACCCCAAATTGCTGAGTTGCACAAGATGAAAATTGTACAACTGGTAAAGATGTCTGACAGTGTATCTGTAGTTACTGACGAGTCTACAAATGCAAAAGATCAGTATGTTTTGCACATTTTGTTTGTTCTCCAAGGACTATCGAATACCTTCAACCTGAAAGTAATATTAGTCGATACAGTTAATCTGCACTCTGTGAATTATTCATCAGTGGCACAGGGCACTGTGAAATGTTTAAATGCATTTGAAGTTAATTTTAATAATGTGACTGGATTTGTCTCTGATAATGCAAGTTACATGATCAAAGCATACAATGACATTCTTCGAGGTTCACTGCGAAATTCTGTACATTTGACTTGTAATGCCCACATAATAGCCCTTGCCAGCAATATCTTGGCAAATAATTTAAAGCTGAAGAATTATTTCCCAAATTTAACACGAAAGGCTAAAATAATATTTGTCAATTGTTACCAATTCTGTAGATGCTGAAAGAAGTGTTTCTTCTTATGGCCAAGTTTTTACAGAACAACATCAATCTTTGAAAGAAGGCAGGATTAACCAACTGACGATGCTCAAGTTTAATAGCAACATTTAATGCATGGGACATTTTCTTTCTTGAAACTGTAAGTGACACTTAATGTGCTGCTTGCGAACAGCCGTGCATTATTATAATTATTATGTTATAATTGTAATATATATGTTACAGCATTGATGTTATGATTTCAGTATTTTATATAAATTGTTCCGGGAATCTGTGTTTTTTTTCTTAATATTTTGTTGACAAATGATGTGTTCCTACTAGTAAACGGAAACATTTAAATTATTTATTTACACATTCTGGTCCAGTGGTTAAAGAAAAGGGCTTGTAACCAGGAGGTCCCCGGTTCAAATCCCACCTCAGCCACTGACTCATTGTGTGATCCTGAGCAAGTCACTTAACCTCCTTGTGCTCCGTCTTTTGGGTGAGACGTAGTTGTAAGTGACTCTGCAGCTGATGCATAGTTCACAAACCCTAGTCTCTGTAAGTCGCCTTGGATAAAGGCGTCTGCTAAATAAACAAATAATAATAATAATAATAAGAAGAAATACTATAGAATAAGACGTATTAGTAATAAAGGGATGCATGACTAAATAAATGTCCGTAGCTGCTGCTGCCACCTAATCAACGCGCCAATGCGCATTAATAGAATGACTAATTGAGATGATTAAAAGAATTGGGAGATTATTAATCAATAAGTGTTTTAATTAAGCAGACTACATGACCACCTTGCGGTGGGAGGAATGAAGTGCAGCATAAGAGAGTAGGTCGAGTAAAACGCAGAGCCCTATTTATAATGTACTAGCCATTTGCCATTATCTCAACAACTTGATTTGTGCTTCGGGGGCATGTAACAATAAACTTCAAATACGAAACAATCACCTTTCATTATCGCAAAATGTCATAAATCTTTGAGGTATAAACCATACACAAATCTAAATTAATCATTATAATAAAGGACCCTGCAAGTTCTGTAAGTGGTTTTCCTTTTCTATTTTTGCTTCATGTATAAATCATTTAAAGAAAATATCCTCAGTATTTCAAAAACGTGCCATTTTAAGCTTGACCCAAATTTAGTGCTCATTTGCAGACACTACATTCTTTGGCTCAGAGGGCCATAATTCCATAATGAGAACTGAGTGATATTGTTTAGGGATTCTATTTAAAGTACCTTCAGGTTCCCCCATGTGAGAAATCAAAAGAATCAAAGATAATGAGGTGGGGATAATCTAGAAAATTGGTCCATTTAGAATGCTATGACTCACATGGGAAATGCAGCACATGCTTTTAAGTGGTTATTTTCTGTAGGTTTTCACTGTTTTACTAAGCCATTTTTATCTAACTTTGTCTGTTCCTGGCCTATGCAACATGGTTCTATAATAGTTATTTTCCAAGGCTCATTGGGCAGGATGTTCCAATTTCATAAATCTGTCCCTTTTGCATTTTCCATTTAAGTTGTATTTAGCTAATTTAATCATGCCATGGACGGAATTAGATCATCTTTACATTCCAAGCTCAAAGACCTGTAGAACATACTTGTGTTACACCTAAGCTCTATACCAGCCTACATCCCTTCCATCAGGATTGGTTGCAAAATGGAAAGCTTACATATTCTGTTTTAGGGGACAGCTGGTACAAAGTTAAAATTCATTTAAATGGTAAGGAGAAAAAGGCAGCGTAACATCAAATACAGTTCGCACCCGTTTATCCACCTCTCTTTAATCCGTGACTCATTTAGGTGGGATCAGCGCTGTAACTCATTGATTCTATTATAAAATTCTGGATAAAACTGTCACATGGGTTTTCCGACTTCGTCTTTATTCTTTTGTTAGACTAACACTATATATGTTTCAATGTTGCAAGCTTTAGGTTTGATGTTTTAGTTTTAATGTGTTTTCACTGTTGAAATTTAAACCTTATGCCTGTTATTGTAAATTTAACATTGTTTGGAAATTACATTTTTATACAAAACATATGTGCTTTTAGTGATTATTTCTGGTAAAATGGGGTTAGATATCTTATTTCTTCCGCTTCAGCATCTCACTCTAGTGGACGTTTCATAAAACCGTCACTATTATTTATCCGTCAGGAGAACCTGTGACATGAAGGGTAGTGTGCCAACTGTATACTATTTGTTACAATTTGCCATCTAGAAATACAATTTTGACACTTCACAATAAAAGCTAATGTTCAGCCACCATTACTTTAACCATGTTTTATTTAACAAAACAGCACAGAACATGATTAGCTACAATGCCTCCCATTCTGAAGCTGTAAATTATTGTTGCAAATTACTTTTTTAAACAGTGCCTTAAGATACAGTTCCCACAGCATTCAATATCTTAAAAAAAAATATGTTTCAAAGTGCAGGTATTCATATTGAATTATAGAACATTTAGATTTTCACACCACCTATTTAGTATTTAGCTTTACTTTCACAATTTCACAATTTTCACATTCTTCCATCCTGTAAAATTGCAAATTAACAATAATAAATGACAAGAGTTAGAGTTTAAAGGCTAATTAGCATATAAGCCAACACATTGTATTTTTATCGTTCTTAATCAACACCCTCCCACACATTCATTTTTAGATCTGGAGAAAATTATTCAATGCATTTAAAAAATAAAATGAACTAAATCATGTAGGGAAAAACTAGCTTTTTTCCTTACAAAAACTCAAACTTAAATGAATGGTTTTAGTAATACATCCTCCTCAAAAAAATGATTTTATTTAACCAGGTCAGACTAATTGAGAACAAGGTCTTACTGTATTTACAGTGGTGAACTGGTTAAAGGAAGAGAATTCTTGACCTTCCTTAATCAAAAAATCCAATGCTCAATTGCAGTACATAGCTGTCTTCAGACAAATTAGTCATTCTGAGTTGGATACTAATAATCTGCCATGTGCATAATACCACTCATTTGTCATATGGGGACCTTTTTTTAAGAACTCCTACTTCATTTGTCCACCTAATTCATATCTTCCCTGTGCTGTACCATAAAACTATTACAAAAAGCTATGTTTCTAAAAACCTTCACAATTGCCTTACAATTAATTTGATAGCTTGGCGTACTGCTCCCTTAGATTTCAAAACATTTAATCTGCGCTGTGACATTATTATGGATGAAATCTGGCATTTTACTATTGCACAGCTAGTCCTGACTGGAAAAGAACAGCCTTTTCAGAGTTCATTTTTCAACACAGTCAGGCCTAGGCTGTTGGCACAGGCACTATCTCCCCATTGCTCCGTTTTCTGTAACCTCAAAAGCACATCAAATAATCTGAATTAAACACTAACATTATCTGTATTGTAAAAGTCTTTAGTGTAATCAATGTATAAAATCAATGTATATAATGACAAAACATTGGGTTATATGAGCCTATTATATAATGGGCCTCTTCTTGATATGCTTCAGCTGAATTATTCTGACAATATGCAAATATCTTCACATTGAACACAATTTTAATGGCATTTAAAATTAAGTCAACTGTTTGGGAAACTGTCATTGGGGAAAACCTGTGAAACTCTAGCTGCTGTCAAGCCAATTAGCACATCGCTATGTAAATACAACTTGTCAGATGCCTCTGCTTTATTAGTATATTTTATAAGAATGGAAAACTGCAATTGCTAAAAAGCAAACTATCTATTCAATACTTTAAATACCACCTACTTACTCTTTTTATTTGAACAAATTGCCATTATCCTCTAAGCAAGCTGCCATCTGTGTTGTTTTAACATCTGACCAAATACTCTAATCTCAGCTCCTGGAGGGCCACAGTGTCTTCTGGCTTTCGTTCCACCCGAGCTCTCAATTACACTGTACTTAATTGGTCTAATTATGTGATTAATTGGACATATGTAACACTTCTCTCCAGGCCTCAAA
This sequence comes from Acipenser ruthenus, assembly GCF_902713425.1. NCBI lineage: Eukaryota > Metazoa > Chordata > Actinopteri > Acipenseriformes > Acipenseridae > Acipenser > Acipenser ruthenus. Next base: position 53,869,206 of record NC_081195.1, read on the forward strand.
ATCTTGTATAGGTAATGTACCTTGAATCATGTGCATTTTTTTAAATCATCATATGTAAAAGACCTTGAGGAAATATTAAACATGTCCAATTGAACAACTAATTAGAGTTAATTGAGAGCTTAAGTTGGAATGAAAACGATTTCAGGTTCCCTTTCAATTTGAAGACGACCAACAACAATACTTTTGGGAAAGTATGTCAAAACCATCGCGAGGGAGCGTGAGCGGACAGCAGATGAGGGAAGTCCCACTACCACCAAACTAATCTTAGTGGTATAAACATGCAACCTCAAGGACCCTTGTGCCTAATGAAAGCATAGAGGGATCTACCACATTGAGTCGGTAGAACCTGGTGAATGTATGTGGAGTAGCCCAGCTAGCCGCAGTACAGATATCAGTCAATGAGGCACCTCTAAAGAGGACCCATGACTTAGCCACTCCTCTGGTAGAGTGTGCGGCCATCCTCCCAGCCTGCATTAGTATATGCAGTCGAAACCGTGTCCACAATCCAGTGGGACAGTCACTGCTTCGAGAGGGCTTGACCCAGGGTCCTTCCACCATGACAGACGAAGAGCTGGTCAAACTGATGCAGAGCTCTCGTCCTATCCATATAAAATCTCAATGTCCGAACCGGGCAGAGGAAATTCAATCGCGGATCCACCTCTGAAGAAAAAGGAGGGGGATGGAAAGCCTCTGGTTCCACTGAATTGTTCAAGTGGAAAGCCGTAACCACCTTAGGGAGGTAAGCGGGGTTCGTGCACAACGATACCCTGTTTCCATCATCCCAAATACGCAACACAGAGATCTTACTTTACCGTCTCGAGAGGCAAAAACAGAAATGGCTTCCGTGGGCTGACAGTTTTAACCCCTCGGTAGGCAAGACCGGGGATGTCACCCCAGGAAGGGGCCTATCGGCAGCTCTGATATAAAGAGCTCAGTAAATATCTACCAATAGGCAGGCATATCCCATAAGTAATGTTTTGGTGGTCGTCTTTGAATTGAAAGGGAACAACTCTCACAAGAAGTGAATCAAATACCTTCGCTCTTGGGTATAATAATAAAAGTACTTTTTAGTATTGTTAAACAACTGAAAAATGTGTCACTTTATTGTGGAAATCAGTGTCAAGTTAAATTATAACAGCCTGGCACGGCACAAAAAAATTGCAAGATATATATATAAAAAAAATAAATCTGCGGAATGTCTGTAAAAGCTGGTCCTGCTGCCTTGAAAGATGAAGATGAGATCACAGGAATCCTTCTGACAATTAGAAGCAGTTGCATGGAAATAATTTTCCTAGCTGAGTTACAGAAACCACCCTTAAATCATTCTATTAAATAACAGGATGTTCACCGGGCCCTGACAACAGTTAGTACAAATGGTTTGCTGTCTATTGGTTCAGTAATTATGTGTGGCTCTGAAATATATGGGTTTAATACTTGGCTATAATTTATGTTAACATTTTCAGTCAAACCCTTTAGGGATTCAACAAGCAATTTTAAGCTGCTAAATGAGGAAAAGGTCATAACTGGTTTCAATGTATTGACCAGAAAAATCAATAAAGCAATGTTCATGGTGTAACTTTGTTGCTCTCCTACTACAAAATCAAAATATATTTATGATGGTAATTTTCCTTACTGTCATTTCAAAACTGTTATTTAATGGAAAACAATGTTTTTGTTGCCAGCTGGTATCAAACCCATCTCTATCCTGTCCTTCCTATAATAAGACAGGCTCAGCACTAGGCTACTGTTTATAATGTATGTTGTGCCTTTTTTTGGTACTTTGGTTTTATGTATAGAGTGACAATTGCCCCCACTATATTCTATTCAAGTTTCAGAACACATTTCACAATAACCTTGTGCTTGTTATAGGATTATGAGGTCCCTCTATGTGCCTGCACGTTTTTTTGTTTTTTGTTTTTATTACTGGCATACTCAATTAATTAGTAGTTCATACTGTAACTGTTCACATTGGATACTTACAGATTAGTTGTCAAATCATATGGTTTCCCCCATCAAAGGTTTATTCTAAAATTATAACAAAGTGAAAATATGTATTGTGATAGTTTTAGGAATATTTTAGTTAAACATAAATGGTATAATGCCTTCTGACTTAGAGGAAGTTGGTTAAAGGTACGATGAGCTGGTTTAAATGTCTGACTTTACCCAACACTTCAGGTTAATTTTAAGATTAGCTGGTTAATGCTATATTTCAATCTTCGCTTTAATGATTCCAATAGAATTTAATATACCGTGCTGTATTCTTTGCTCACAAAAAATGTTGAATTACAGTGGTCACACATCAGTAGCATGTCCTTACCATATTGTTTCTTTTGAATTGCAGTTTGTGATATGTATGTTTTAGGGCATTCAAGTTATATTTAATAATCATATACAATTCTATTTACTTATAACTAAAATTGAATTTCTGAAGGCAATATCCTCTCTCCAATTCAAAATAATATAACATGTTCCTCAGAAACTGATTTTTGAATGACCTAAGAATGTAAATCTGCTGAGCAAAATAATATTATGTGGGGAGTTGATCTGGAGTGATTTCTTTGCAGAATAGAATTATACTGTGTGAATACATAAATGATTTACACTTTAAATATGGCATGCACAGTGTAATTTGCAATACGTATTTTACACACACATAGAAAATCTTAAAATGTAATTAATGTAAATAATTTAATAGGAGGGGACCTAGCCACACGCACAAAGCAAAGACTGCAATAAGGCAGAGTATGCATGTTAGCAGTCTGAAGGTAGAGCACAAAGAAAGTTCAATTATATATTCAAATTTTGATTAAGGATGACACCCTCCCTTGATTTACTTCTACATCTGCATCATATTTTTTTTTCTGCACAGCATGTAACCTGTGAATGGCAGAATTTGTGCCAAGAAAAGCTATTTTCTCAGATCAGACAACAAATGATGTATGTTGAATGCTTTTTAATTGTATCATTTATTATAATTAAAATGTTGCAATGCCATTTTTAATTGAATAAAATCAAAGTAACGGAGAACTGAATTTTCAGAGTGTTTACATCCCTAGACGCAGGTAGTATGGGTTTACTAATATTTGATGTATGATACATTTTAACCAAACTAGAAACAACTATCGGACTACTTCGGATCAGGTTTGTGTAAAGAAGGTTTATCATCTTTACAACGTAAGAAAAAAATAGCTTCTATGATGTTGTTCTATAATTTTGTTTTTGTTTTATGCCTCACTTTTCTCATTCTGAAAGGTGCATGGTAGTAGTTCTGCAAAAATAATTTAAGAATGCCCTATTTTTAAATAGTCTTTTTTTCTGAACATGAACTGCTAATTTATCCTACACCAAAAGTTTTCCTGCAGGCATAATCTTTGGAAGTGCTTTTGCTTTCTTAGTATAGGTCTCAGACTGTGATATTGCCGTGCTATAAGTCTAAGGGGTAGATGTACCAAGATGGGCCAGTTGCAGAGCAAACATTCCGCAATTTGCATTTTGGTTACGACAATTCGCAACGTGCACATTTTGTTGTATGTACTAAGAAAAAATATGTTAATGAAGAGAGCCGCAATATACAAATTTAAATATTAACTTGCATCATCTTAGAGAGATCTCTAGCGAGAGTTGTGCGACATTTTTTCAAATAAAATAGTGGCAGTTGAGTTGTGGTTTGCTGCAGCCGAAAGTGCCTGAAGGATAACGTCTATACATGTAAGGGTGCAAGAATCAAAATAACTCTGTTTTTCTTTAATGTAAACGTCATTTGTACAATGCATTCTGTTTCATCTTCATTTTACATTTATATATATATATATAAATGAAAGGCAATTTAATCCCATCAGATTCTATAGTGGGGCCCCAACCTTCACCAGCAGAAAGCACAAAATGTAGCCCCTCGCTTGGCAGTATTTGTTCAGACAAGGCATTGATGTGAAAAGTGTAAAATCTACCTTAGTCTGACATTTTCAAAGATAGCCCCTCCAGAAAAGGCCTGAGGCAAAGTTGAGGAGCAGGTTAGGAAAGATGTTTCTCTATATACTGTATATCTAACCTATCTACCAATCCACATATTGTATGTAGGTGTGCGGTGCAGAACCATAACTCATGTGGTGTATATAATGTCATGCTAAAACCAATGTAACTTTGATCTACAAAGGAATGATGTAACCCAGTTAGTTCCAGCAAAATGCATCTCATCCTTTTCACAGTAAGAACACTTCCTTGTTCCATTTCCACATATACAGTAAATATGGCCTTCTGAGAGAAAAAGGGTAAGCGTGGATGCATCTGAGCATACCATAGTCTGCCAGTCCTGTTTCATTGTAATATGCTCTTTGCACAACTAGACTAGGGATGTATTCTATTTCCATAACAAATTAAATGAACCATGCAAAGAACAGCACATTTACACGAGTGATACAAACAGAATCTGTTTCCAATTTTGCTGTCAAGCTCCTGTGTACGTTCTAGAAAACAATAATCCCATAGGGCTTAGACTGAGATGCGACAAAGGGAGGTTTTTGCTTTCCAAACCAGTCGACCCTTCTGGATCTATGTATAAGAATACAAGAATTGTTATCTTGGTAGTACCATAATCATCCCTGGCAAGATTTGTACTGTAGGTAGGACTGCCACATATCTGTGACTTGCTCAATTTTGGGATCTCATTTAATTGGAAACCCAATAGAATGACTGGCATCTCTTGGCAAGGCAACCCAACATGGTAAGAACCTACCTCAGACAACTATATAGTATCTTGTAGACTTCATGCCCATTGTGTCCAAGCTGTTATAACAACATCTTCAAACTACCCGTGTTTTTGTTTAGTTTCTTTTGCTAGAGGGTAGCTAACCCTTTTTATTTAAAGCTGAAGTTACTTCTTTGTATTGGTTTTTAATGACTAGGGGGCCAACAATGGCTAACATACACATGACTTCACAAGGGCATGTCTACAAACACCCACTCAGGATCTCCTCCCACGCAGTCGGTTGGAAGTGCAAGATTTGAAGCAATTTCCTCTTTTTACTTCCCTCTTCTCGATGGCAACCAGTAATCTCAACATCAAGAAACGTGACGCCTTACTGTGCCTAATTGAAAAAGTAAAATTGCCCCAGGTCTGCTCAGATACTTGCCTCACAATGAAATGCCATTCAGAGGGTGCATTAGTTTGCACGCTATTATACGGAACCACTGTTCTTGGTGTTCTAATAAAAAAAAAATCATAAAACATTTTAAATGTCTTGTATAAAGTGTGAATATTTGCATTATGTCCAAATTATATTGCATATTCATCCATTTGTATTAGATTCTCTAGCAAAACAAGCATCTTTGCTATGACAAGAATGACAGCAAAAGAATAAGAATAATAAATGAGAGCTTTAAAAAAAATATGATATGAGAGTAAAATGATGTGTGTCACGAATAACATTGGAAATAAATAAACATCCAGAGTATTACATATAGGGATTTATTTACTTAAAACATGAAAAGTAGTGGGCAGCCTAATGAAGGACAAAAATACATGTTTTAATAAATCTTCTAGTAGTGTACCAAGATCAAACGTATATTCTTGAAAACAAAATCTAACACCCATCATCAGCCCAGTAAACCCCTTTAGGATTTCAATAGAAAAGTCTTAACACATTCCTGTACAAAATCATTTTTATACCCAAAATATGATTACTTAAAAGGTGTTTTGAAACCAGTACATTTGAACAATACATACTGTGCCCTATTCATAATATCAGTATAAATATGCACATAATACATGACATACTGGAAGCACAATAATTCTCTTTGGAATGTATGAAAATAAATGCTTATTCTTAGAATAACCTCGAAGGAATCGGTAGAGTGACGCATAATTATTTTACATCACTTACTAATCCACAGAGTCCGAATCCTATTTCAAAAGATCCCACTCGAGCTATAACATACCCCCATTCAATTGTATCTAAAATTGGATAGACTGATAACCTATAACAATTTAACAGAAGGAAATTGCCCTTTGAAGCTAAGAGGGCATCTGAACCACCAATATCTGTAAATTGCTATTATTTGATGGGTTAGACAGTTTTTGAAAAAAAAAAACAAAAAAAAAAAAACATTTCCTAGATTATGAGAACTGGCAAAGCATAAAACCTATACGGGAACAAGCAACCAGTTCCTCAAAACTGTATATCAATAAATGATCACTATGGGGGCTCCCGAGTGGTGCATCCAGTAAAGGCGCTCTGGGTGCAGAATGCGCCCTATAGCCTGGAGGTTGCTGGTTCGAGTCCAGGCTATTCCACTGCCGACCGTGGAGTTCCCAGGGGGCGGCGCACAATTGGCCGAGCACCACCCGGGAGGGGGAGGGCTTAGGTTGGCCAGGGTGTCCTCGGCTCACCGTGCACCGGCGGCCCCTGTAGTCCGGTCAGGCACCTGCGGGCTTGCCTGCAAGCTGCCCAGAGCTGCATTATCCTGCGACATTGTAGCTCTGGGTTGACTGCATGGCGGGCCTGCAGAGTGAAAAGAAGCGGTCGGTTGACGGCACACGTTTCGGAGGACAGCGTGTGTTCATCTTCACCGCTCCCGAGTCAGCGCAGGGGGGTAGTAGCGTTGAGCTGAGCCTAAATACAATTGGCCATTTCAAATTGGGAGAAAAACGGGGTAAAATCAATTGGAGACTACTAAATTAAAAAAAAAAAATAAATAAATGATCACTACACTCAATAAACTCGGCAATGATTAAATATACTAATATTGTTTACTGTACTAGGCTCCTGTGTGTGTCTTTTGTAACGCTGTTGATGTTAATCACAGTACTCATTTTTTTATTTTGTTTTATTTCTTTTTTTTAATCACACCTGATATGAAGCTTTCCTTGTGTTTGCTTTAAAAATATTTTCCCTGTGTATCACCTGCAACTGATCTTCAACTAAGCTTTTGCTTTATTTAAATGTCTACTATGCTCTGTTCTTCCATTCTCATCTAATACAATATACATCAAGGAGATGTGAACTTAAAGCTTGAATGGATTCAGCTGACTGACATCAGAACAAAGCATGGCTATCATTTGTCATAGATATAAAAACAAGAAAATGGCACCAGATTTCAACTCTAAATACCACATCACCCTTAAAATGAACCTACTTCATTTAAACCTTTTAGCTTCCCAAAGATTTGAAAATACCCTCTTGTGAACAGTGACTGCTGGATTATTATTATTAATCATGTCATTCTTGTGGCCAGAATTTTCTACAAGGTAAGCAAATTACTAGCTGTTGTATTATTTTTGTGTTTATTGTTTTTTTGAGGTGTTGCATTAGATTTTCATCTTTGTAAAACATATTTCAGCATAGATATAATATATCCAAGCACCACCTGTCTCTAGTGACAAATCAGATGATTGACTATAAATAATAAATTAGTCAAATGACCTACCGGTAATTAATATTCAACTGTATATATTAAAATATTTATGTGAGTGTTCCAATTCGGCCTTGCACGACGACTGATACTGTGCAGCTTTCTTAAACTGGGTTTCCACAGATTTTAGGTTGTGTTGAAGAACTGCATGGATCATCTGCCTCATTTGGCCACAAAAAAAAGTGAGCGAAACAAAACAAAAACTAATTTAATTGTATTATTATGATTTATGTAAATATGACCGGCAAAAAGCCTTATTTGTAAGTATTGTTATTATTTGCGGTGCAGACAAAGTCGCCGGCATTATCTGTTATTGTTTGCCATTGTTTTAAATACCTTGTGAGAATGCGTGACTGTCAGCTACTGGTTATTAACTAACTGACAGTCACGCAGTCTTTATTACACATTGCTATGCTTTTATTATGGTAAGGGTGCTGGCATTTGGCCATGTACAGAACTTAGACATCTCCAATAAATAGAGCTATTCATTCCAAAATATTTTTGACATATTTGATGAGGTCTATATTGGGCAATATTGTGAGTTCTTATACAGTAAATGTGGAAACTTGGGTGAGGAGGGACAACTGTTACAATATCTACAGATACCATTGTGTTGTAACATCAACAGTGTCTATGTACAGTAATAGCAATATATTTCCTCTTCATATTCTAAGTGCATTCATCAGGAGAGTCATACTGCATATCCACTTTAATACTCAGAATGGGTTAGCTGAGGTATGTGATCATAATTAGGGCAGAATTTCTGAGCAGTGTGTTATAGACCATAAATCCTTCACTCAAAGCAAGATTTACATTGTTTAAAATGTTTACATTGGCATTGAGGTCTAGATGTATTACCATTGTGGGAATACATTCTAGGATTACATAAACCATAATGAATACACAGGCGATTATCATAGAGGAGTTTTTCTAAATGTCTCCCTTGTGTTTAAAAGGCGCTTGATAATTTGCCCTTCTGGGACCTATAAAGCTCACACATAGCTGAATTAATTGTTTATCAATGTTTTGGCCTACACTCATGAGATGATTTATAAATTCACAGATTTATTTTATCAGAATTTAATTATTTAGTAATGTTCAACAAAAGTTGGTCCAATTGTCAGCTTATTGTAACTTGATAATGACCATCCACATGCTGCTCAAAAAACATCCAGTTGCTGCCCTGGTCTTTTTAACTTATGAAAATTCCATTTAGGGACTAACTGGTGCATTCATTTTGCAGTTATATAATACATTTTTCATTTGAAAAATTACTAAATATTTCATGTAGAATGGCGAACCACCAGCTATGCTAGTAGGTAACCAATTCTTTTGCTGAACCGGGAGATTTTTTTTGTCATTCGATACACATAAAATATAAATATGTAGTCTGTTACAAGCATGTCAAAAAATATTGCTAGAGGCAAAAATTAATTTCAGAAGCTGTATCACAACCCATTCGCATTCGTTACTCACTCAAGTCCACGCATTTGTAATGTTCATTTTAAATCCAATTGCATTTTATCTGTGTTCAACCACCCAAGCATTCAATATTAGTCTGCATATAGTGAAACAATAATAAAAAATGCCACAATTCATGTTCAACTCCTGAATACATGGAACTGTTTCCATCATAGTATGAAGATGGAATTTGATCATTTTTCTTTCTCTGGTTAGAAAGATCATATTTGGGAATTGCTTAGAACCTCCTGCCTTTGCGTCTCCTTCAGTCCACATTAACAAATAGATATGTCCTATTTATTCTGGTTTTTTATTTCTGTATGCTGCTGCTTAAGTTTGAACTACACATGTTTTTTTATTGTGTTGCTTGTACTTGGAATAGTCTTTCTGTTGTTTCCAGGACCCACTTGTAAACAAGGCCTCGGTCTCAGTTGGTAGATCTCCTGGTTAAATAAACAAATAAATCAAAAGAATATTTAGGTTTAAAAAAAAACCGATTTATATTAGCGTCAAACATTTTCAATTCTATATTTTATGTTCTTTTTTGGTTTGTTTCTATTTGATTTGACCCAGCACATGCACACCATGTATACTAGATTTCATTATAATTCAATAACAATTGTAATATCTTACAAATATCCTATATATTGTTTTAATGAATATTATTTTTCTTTAAACAATAAAATAAAGATTTACAAAACATGATGTATCGGGCCAAATTCTCAAGGCATTTAGTTGAGTGCTGGGTTGGCACCATTTTACTTCTGAAAGGAAAAAAACAAAACTAACCCAAAGCAATGAAATGCCTCCAAGTGGCAGACGTTCAAATATCTTAATGCACTCCATTAGGCTGAAGATGTGAAACACCTTCAAGCTGAAATATGTTGTCTTCTTCATTATTTTAAATATCTTAGCTAAATAAAAAAAAACTATCCAAGCCAATGGAAAAGGTAGATTTTGTCAATGTAAGTAAACGCCGACAAAACTCCCAGATTGATACATTTTAAATGAAAACAAATATTTGATGATTTAACTGATATTATGGGGATTACTTTGATAAAGCTAATTACCATTAGTATGTTCCCTAAATATCATTACTATCAACCCTCGTATTGTAATACTCTCAATAACTTGTCTCCACTTTAACCCCATTGTCAGGGATAATATACTGTTTGAACCCTGGTTGTTGGCTTTTGCGTCCAAAACTACTCTATTAAAGCATCCTCCATAATATGGCTTTACTGGAAAACTCTTCCTAGAATACTTGAATTTACCTACACAGAACCGTTTTTGATTCATAATAGCCTCAATAACCTCTGCAGAGGGCATAACTTTAACATTTGAATTCTTAATTGAAGATGGATTGTGATGTAGAGACTGCAGCATTTACTTGTATGCTTTTGCACACAAACCTGAATCAGCTGTGCTACATATAGATTATTCTGCAATGGAAGAATGATAAAAATCCAGGTTTTCAGAGAGAGAATTGGAAAACAAAATAATTTTAAGAGCAATACAAACTACAAAAAAGTATTATCATCCAATATACCCCAGTAGAGCCCACCAGTACGTTATGGTCCAGTTCTACCCCAGAAGATTGTATAAGACAACCACTGGCAACAGGCAACAGCTCAACTGGCATGAACTTCATTTTTCCAGCCCCAATACTTGCTGGCTGTTTTAATTAGTATTCAATCATTCTGACATGGAATCATTAAGTTATTTCAATTCCACAATCTGCCGTTTTTTTTTATTTTTTTATTGCTTTTCAGAATCATTCCAGCTTTCCCATTTGGTTTAAACTAAAACATATTGTACTAATATATTTAAATACAAGAATGCATTGGATCCTTTTCAGTTGTTATAAGAAAAAAAAAAGGTTCACTAAAGTTCAGGAATTCAATGGCAGGATTTAGATATGAGTTGTGAAGTACAGTACTGGAAGTAAATCTGAGGATTGTACCATTCTCTGTTCTGTATTCACTTTTCAAATGTTTTAATTATACAAGAAGGTAAGTCAAACAAACAACTGTGGCTCTCCATCAGCTGGCTGGATAGCCCAGGGCTTACAGTACTATAGATGCACCCTGGATTAAATAATTGTGGCTTTACTGGCAGTGCCAGAAAAGTGGATCAGATACAATGTAACGCCTGGTGGCCAAGGGCTGGACCCCAAGCAAGTCAGAAATAATATCTATATATTAGGAACAGATTTGCCAAGATTAGGATTTTTGTGTCTTTTACTGTGCAATGTTGACATACTGCAAACATTTAGAAGGATGCAAAAGGTTTAAGTAAGCATCATTGTATGTTGTTAAAGCAGAGCTATGCAAAAGAGTTGCTGTATGCATATTTGTCCTGGCACATCATAATAATACTAATAGAACAAGCCATTTCAGTTGTTAAAGATGTGTCGTAAAGGTAGACATTGTGCACTAGGCAAAATTTAAATTAAATATCAAAACAAACAAACACAAAAAAAAAAATTTAAGTTATTTTATCATACAGTTGTATTATGCTAAATATGCATTATAATAAATAACAAAAGGCAAAAAGGTTTTTTAAGAAGTCTCTTAATATGACTGAAAAATGATCAGGCAAGAACAATTGCTTTAAGAGAGTGGGTGTCATTCTACCATGGGGAGATATAAATGGATGTTCAGTATGGCACTTCAGATACCTAATTACCAGAACCAAGGAGCTTCACACAATCCACTTGTTTTGAAAAATATCTTTAACAGTGCTTTGTATCATAGCTTATGAAGATATTTAAAATAATATATTTCAGGCAGATGGCATTTTGCTTTTGCTGTTCCATTTTCCAACAGCACCTCTTGACTTATCTGCTTGTGTCCCCTGTATTTGCTCTTGTAATTTGTTTAATACTGTACTTAATGTACTTTTCCATTTTTTACTAGTTTACCTTAACCTTGTTACATCCCAATTATTAAGAAAGAAGTAAAAAAAAAGGTACTTATTGAGATTTCAAAACATTTAATGAGTTTCCTCTTTTTCTCATATAACATTGATTGCCTCAATGAGCTGGGATAATAAATAGGTAACAATATTATTATGAAATTTCAGAGGGTATAACATTGGAATAGTATTAAAATGTGTATGACATTGTAAAGTGTTGGAATCAGCAGGAGGAAAGAAAACCAAGAGGCAATGGGGTGGGGATATATCGGACATCAAAGATACTGTGCAAATTAATTGTGGTACTACTGTACAGATGTGAGGTTCAACATGACATCTACTGACACACTGTACATTCCCCTCTTTGGATGTACCCAATCCCAATATAAGGTGCATACATTAGTCATCACATGCACAATTTGGAAAGGCCATTGCACACCATATCACATCCCTTTATTATTTGTTATCCATCATGCTGGGCACACTATTAATGTTTTATATGCACATTCTTTAATATGCTCCACTGCTACACCTTACTAGAGGAGTCAGAACTGTTATGGGCATGTGTGACAGAAATACAATGAGTTCTGGTGATAAATCTTCCTCCCGACCTGTGAGGGCGCTAAAGAACGGGAGGAGAAGTATCTGGAAGGGCTGGCCTGACAGTTCGTTTCCGGGACCGGGAAGTGGGTCAGCCTGGAAGGAAGCGAGACTCTGTTGTAAGACCGTATTGATTTGACAGGTAAACGAGGGGCAGCTGCAAGTAATAAGGCAGCTGCAACCGTTTACCTAGATATCATGCGGGATTACATATAGGGGCCAGGGTAACGCTGTTCTTTTCCTTCGTTTGGGTTAAGCCAAGGACCGAGAAGGACGGTATAGAGTGAAGTGCTGTATTACTCTGTAAAGAGTTGAGTGTGTGTGTGTTTTTGTTTGTTTATTGCTGTAAAATAACTGTCTGTGTTTTTGAAACCACCAGACAGCTAAAGCACATCCGGAGCTGTCACCTTGGGCCAGCACAAGGTGGATCACCACCTCACAACTGTCACCGAATAAAAAGTGTATTCATTCACCACCAGCACGACTGCACGCACCCGAGACGGGTGAACGTGTTTTTGTTTTCTTTATTCAGGACTGTATCCTGTCGTTTTCATCCCCGAGCTCTACACATTGTTGTGTATTGCCGGGGCTTATTATTTATGGTCGCTAGACCAGGATTTAAAATAAATAAAAACATTTGTCACTGGATTACCGTTGTCTGCCTGTCACTCCTGCACTGCATCACCGCTACACCTGTTCCCCTTACTAACCACTTTGCCACAGCATGTTACAGTAAATAACCCAAAAGGTATATGAAAGGGATAAACATCAGCATGATGTGATTATAATGTAATGCAATAATAGGTACTTTAAAAAAATAAATAAATGCTTGGTCCATAGGCTTTTGCAGTTTATTGAAAATTAACATATTTCTGTGTGTGGAGTCACACTGACCATCTGGCATGTGATTTTATTTTTTTTATATGAAATGTACATATTTGTTAAGAAAATGTTGTACAATAGTTTAATCCACTAAAATCGAATAAAAAAGCAGATGCATTGCATGGCCTTGTCACAACACAAAGATGACAGTGAAAGCAATGAAAATGTCTCTTTGAAAACAATCTGCTGTTAATTTATGTTTGATAGATGCCTTGAGACCCACTTTTCTGCAAGGTAGTTCTGTTTTATAAATAATAAAATCAAGGTGATTTTCTAAACTATGGCATGGATCTTGCCATACCTTTAGTACTTGAAATAGGTATTCATATCAAGCATTGTGGTTTCAAAGTCCAGCATTTTGTTTTGGTACCAACCAGAAATGTAGTTTGTCAAACTGAATAGGTAGTTTTATTGAAGGCAGACATTTACAGCTTTTATAAAGATTAGAATAATCTATTTGTACAGACAAGATGCAAGTCACTAAAAGAAAAAAAAAATGACTAATTCTAACAGTGACTACTAAAGTGCTTGGGACAGGTGTATTGGGAGCAGACAACCATATATTTAAATCTGGTATAAAAAATGCTTTACAACCTGGCTGAAACAAGAAATTCTGAAATTTAAACAATAGCATCATTTAGATGCTAGCCTGCATAAATGTACTTTTCAATATGTTCACCAATATAGCCTTTTTAAGTTCCACACCGTCATGCTGTTATGAAGAATAGTTTTGTTAAATTGGGGCGTTCAAATGTTTTTTCCAATGAAAATAGCCTTTTTTAATTCCTTGCATCCTTCATTTTAGAAACTCATCTTCATAATAACAACAAACTTGATTACTTTTATAATATGAATCACATAGTATGGCTGTCTCAGAGTGAAGTTTAAATATGTTAGGAAATTAATCTATTACACTGGCTAAAATAAAACAGATTTTAACTTCACAGTAATGATGATAATGATTAGATTAAAAACTAAACACAACAAAAAAGGGTTGCTATTAAAAATAATGTATTGCAATATCTATTTGAATGAAATACATAATATCTACATAAGAAATTAAGTAAAGACTTAATATTTATAAAGTTATCTTTAAGGAACATTTGCTAAATTAGATTTACATTTGCTTCTGGTTAATAAATGACACATTGCTTTAGACATGATCAGCTAAGTATTTTAATCAACACAGCCCAGAACAAAGTTGTACAATTATACAAGCTATTATACACATTGCTGCAATCATGCTGTGTGACTTAATTGAATGTAAAAATCCCAAGAAACAAAGACCTTTAATGTAGGAGGGTGTTATCTGAATTCTGAACAAAACATTCTGACAGGCTTTTGCAATTTATAGGTTCTGGTAATCACCACAGTTTCTTTTTTTTCTGTCTGACAGATGCTTTTACTCAGGTGGCATTAAACATGTGGAAATGTACTGGATTTAAGCAATAAATAACAGTGGCGTGTACATTACATGCGATTTGGGGGTTGCGAAAAAGGATTGTGGGACGAGACACTGGAGGTCTAGTCCTTCAGTAGTTTTCGTTGTCCTCAAATCACACCAGTATTCTTCATTGCTATTCAGTCACCTACATATAAATACCAGTTTTTTACACTGGAAGTTAGGCTCTACCGAGAGAGCCTAAAAGTTCAATTCAAACAGGCAACGATTTTAAATAGCAATACAATGTAGTGTCCTTCTTTATTACACAGTTTAAACTCGGGAGGGAAATTAGGCTAATTAAATATAAATACTTACACCTGTAAGAGTTAGCTAGACATATGGTGTCGCACATGCGACGCAGCACAAATTCAAAAAAGATGACATACGTATGAAGAGGTTAAATAATAAGCAGGTAGGAAAAGATATACCTGGGACTGGTTCTAGTACCGCGTCGACCGTTATAAATATTAATATTGTTTTTTTTTATTTGTAACCCTACTTGTATGCAGGAGTGGGATAATAACAATGAGTTGTTCCCAAGTATGGACTCTATCCAGAAAGCCAGAGCTCTCGTCATGGAGTGTAACCTCATTATTTGAAGCCATTATGTTTTTATGAGGTTTGTGGAGTGATATGGTTCTACAGCAGCAGGCGAGCAAGCCGCTGACAGTAGTTCCGGAGGTATGCTCAATTTGCTATATTTGTTACCATTTACGTATACCCTGTCAGCCAGTCAAAGAGCAGGATTTCTCTCCTATGTGATTGAATACAATTTAATAAAACATTTTTGGCTACAGTGTATCTCAGAACACCCAAATTCAGCATCTCAAGTGGATTTAGTTTGAAAACACTGACGTAAAGATACAGCATAGGTAAATTAAACTGGTGCTAGACCGTGGGATTCGGTTTAATTATATAAACAGTGACAGATCACTATCACTGACCATTTACTGTTGTAGAATGCTTTTATTCAGAGTGAATATGAAAAGGTAGTTTTTTCAATGGCTACAGCAGAGAAAATGCATCAGTATTAGATTTGCCACAGTTTACTTAAAATAATTAGATTAGAGTCTTACAGTATGTTTCCAGGTACAGTCAGCAGTGGGTTATAGTAACATTGGGTTTAAACTGGTCTGAGATGGTTTGTTCAGTGTAAGTTACTAATACATGTTGTAATAGTTAACGTGATGTGATTGTTAACCACAAATATAAAAGAACATGTTCTTACATTCCTGTGCTTGAATTTCAGTTTTCCATGCCTCTTAAAACAGGTGCATTGTTGATTCCCTTCTACCAACAGGTGCAGGTAATTGTAATCTTCCACTTGAAATAATAATACAGAAAATCACTTCTAAAAAAAGCAAGACAAATTACATACCAGTGTTTGTATTTCATTTACTGCAGTTTTTTTTTTTTTTTTTAATGTAAGAGGATAGAGAGGGTTAGTAAAATAGTGTTACAATGGCTAAGGATAATTCGTGTGGGTTGGTATTCTGCCGACAGCTGTATTTAAATGGAGCTGAGCACATTTCTTTATTGATTGGGAGGTAGGTGTAGGTTGTGTGGGTGGGTGGGTGTGTTATTGGGGAGTTGCTGGGGTCTGTAAGGATGTGAATAGGGAAAAAGATTGAATAATTAATTCTATATCAGTTTAGATCACATAAAGAGTTTAAGAAAAGTTATAACTTATAAAAGTACCAAGCTATATATGATTTTTTGTTAAATAAACAATCCTGATATACAGTATACTGTAAATATTGTATTACAAGTACAATAGAATACCCAACCCCCTTATCTGAATTCCATTCTTATCCAGACTGAAGGAGCATAAACTCTTTATCTGAATACACATATATGCAAATGTTTTGCATGTTTCTGGAGCAGTTTGGTTTAAAGAGGGGTCTATTGCATTGCCAGTATCCACTTAAAATATAAACAGTGCAGCAGCCCCTTTCATTGCTTTATTGCTGGAGGTGCAGCGGTCCACATTGAGAAGCCTGTTGAAGCATATGTGCAGCCACAAGCTTGTTAAAACAAATGTACTTGCAAGGTGACTGGAAATCAAGCAAACACTGCAATTTAGTGGGGAAAGTGAAATTCGCTACCATGTGCATCTGTTTCTCGCATTTCTTTTGATTCCATTCTCAGAGCATTCAACAGCTTAGAGTAGACAGCATTGCAAAACTCCAAGGGTTCAAAGCTATCAAAATGTTCAAATACAATGGCTAATGTGTTTATCATCGTCCTGACATTTTCACATGTAAAACTGACAGTAGAAGATATGGAAAAATACAGTAGTGGGGAATAAGTTACAAGTACTAGTAAATGCGCTTAAACAGTCAGATGTTAGTTCTTGAAGGGTCCAATAAAACATGTACTGTATGTAATGAAAACAATTGTCCTTCTAGTAATAGAAGTGGCTGACATTAGGCAATAATTCACTTATTTAAGCAAACCACTGTTGATCACTTTATTTCTATGTTCAATACTAGCCTAAACTCTTGCTACCTAGCAATAATTTCTGCAAAAGATATTTAAGCTATCTGTTGCTATGGAGCAGTTTTTAATATTAAACAATGACAGTTTGCATATCTTGGAGCCTTTATAATATGGGGGTTGAGAACAGCATTCAAAATTGCATACATTATTAATAGTTTTCTAGCAGCCATGTGTTCTTACATACAAATTGCTCCCATTACTCTGTTATAGAACTCCCAACACAGATGACCTACATATTAACCCAATCAAAATGGAGAACATAAGACCTTGTTTCATAATTAAAACAATTTTCATCAGATTTTTGTTTTAATAAAGTCACCAAGTTCGTTACTGGTAGATTCTCTATATTAAGACTAATTCTAAACAAAACATATGGCAATAGCTCCCTCTATGCCCCTGAAAAGGGGATGTTAAACATTATAGAATTAGTTTTGTAAGTAAAAAGATGTATTTATTGTATACTTTTTAAACAAATAAATAAACAAATGAGAATGACGACAAATCCTGACACTGACGTTTGCACTGTAAATAGCATACAAAACCCATATGTCCAATGATAACAAAAATAATTCACACAATTTGGCACACTATAAAAGGTGTGTAATTCCTGGATGGTCAGAATTCCTGATTGAGTTTAACAGAGGAGCAGGTGGAGGAGAGGAGGGGATGACTGAAACCTGAAGGATTCATAAATAATCCAAAAGGAAGAATGTGTAACCAATCATGCCAAAAATAACACGCACCGTGTAACAGTAAAGTAGCAAAAATATTTCTTACTGCAAAAGACAACATATATCAAATATACATGTATAACAAGTTCCTTGTCATAGCTTAAATTTACAATTATTTGTACATTTTAAAGAGATATTTTGACAGCTTACAAGTTAGTCTACCGGTATAACATATTTCCATTTAGGCACATCCCTTTAATAGGCCATCCTGTTAAGCAAAGTCTGCTTTACCTTTCTAATGTTAATTGTAGTAAATACCTCTTTAAAATGTAAAATTGTATTAACTGTATCCTAGAGGGATTTTGTTCCAGTCCCATTAACTACCTTTATGCTTCATGGCTAATTAAATAAATTGATGTTTCAGAATGGTTTAAGGATGAAAGATGGAACTGGTGATTCACATCAATACATCATGTTTCATTCATAACAGCGAATCATGTCAACTATTGAATAAAAACACAATCCAAATGTGGGTTCTACATATAAACTTGATCTAAAAATACAGTGTATAGTACTTGGCTAAATGTTTTATTGCTAAATGTATTTTGGAGGTTCTCAGTTCTGTTGCTCAAATGCAGAGATTATTGTTCTGTGTTCTATGTCTTTGTGTATAGATCCATCAAACTGACTTTGACTTTGAGTTTGTGCTTCCTCATCCAAGAGAAATTATAAGACACTGTGAAGCTCATAAAAAGATCACTGCATCATCTGTGCTGCAGTTCAGTTTCCCAGCTCAAAACACTGACTGCATGCAAGTCTTTGATTTCTTAAATAGGAATATACATTAAAATAATGACAATATCCATGTGACAGCAACATTCCAAACATGCTACAATTCTAAATATAAATTCTCAATTACATAACAATAAGCAAAAAGCATGAACAGGTGCTACTAAATTAATTATGTTAAATAAAATGAATTAGCGCTTTGGATAACCAATTATGAATTCATATAAATGCAGGATTTACCTGTAAATGGATTTCTTCCAGATGTAAAAAACTTCATGAACTCAGTATACCAGAGCACCCAAGGGTGGTGGAATAGTAGTGTGTAATAGTTAAGAGGACAGGACAGAGTTTGCAAAAGAATGTGTGAAAGGAAAACTATGTAGCTGCATTGTATATATCAGCAATGTGCACCCCCTTTAAGTTTACTAAAGAGGCTGAGATCTCCCGATGAATGAACTTTCACCTTCTCTGGAAGTGGCCTGGTCTTCCTAAAGCAGGTAGAAACCTGCTGTCACCGTATTGGAGGTTAGCTGCCGCATGGCTTCCTTTGCTGCTGGCCTGCTTACCAGTACTTTCCAGGTTTGGATTGCGACAGGTTCTAGGAGAAGAGCATGGCACATTGTATGTACCTCATGTGGAGCCTTGCATCCTGAACCAACAGGATTGCAGAAGACAGGTGTCCAGAAGTTTCTAAAATTGTTTTGCGCTTCTCTGAAGGTTGCTGCTTCCTTCTTTAGTGCCTTTATCCTGTTGTGAGACAAGCATGCCGTGGCAGACACTGTGTTTATGCTGGTACCTAGGAAGGTTATTTCCTGCTGGGGGATCAAGACAGATTTTCCCACATTTACCTGTAACCCCATTTGGCTGAATAGCTGCAGAGCCTGGTCTCTGTGCGTTAGCAGGGTTTCTTTGGACCCTGATTTTAGCAGCCACTCGTCTATCTACGGGAAGATGGAAACACCACTCCTCCTTAAAAATGTTGCCACTGCTGCCATCACCTTGATGAAAATCCTTGGTGCTGTCGAGATGTTAAAGGGAAGGACGCAGAACTTATAGTTATGTGTCTCCTGTGGTTTTTGAAGACCGGGATGGGAAAGTAAGTATCGGTGAGATCTGTGGAAATCATCCACCCTCCTGGCAGTATGGAATTTATGAAATTCATCACTGTGACCATTTTGTTCACTTGTTATACAGTTGTCCATGTGTAGGTTTAGAATAGCCTGGAGCTTTCCTGACTTCTATGGAATTAAGAAGTTTCTCAAGTAGAATCCCTGGTTTACCTGCTCCAGGGGTATATATTATATTGTCCTCAGTCTCAGCAGGTTTTGTATTCCCTTCTGAAAATGACAATTTATTGTAGTGGGAATGATCACAGAATACGTCAGAGCCAAGTGGAACGGGATCCTGTAACCTGACTTCACCAGATTTAGGATCCAGGTGTTTGATGTGATGGTTTCCAACTTAGGGGGAGGAGTGGGATATCCTGCCCCCTACTGGAATACCAAGTGGTGCTCAGAACAGAAAATAGGAGGCACTTTTTTACACAGAGAATTGTGAGGGTCTGGAACCAACTCCCCAGTAATGTTGTTGAAGCTGACACCCTGGGATCTTTCAAGAAGCTGCTTGATGAGATTCTGGGATCAATGAGTTACTAACAACCAAACGATCAAGATGGGCTGAATGGCCTCTCGTTTGTAAACTTTCTTATGTTCTTCTTATGTTCTTATGATCTGAGGGTGAAGGGGGGGCAATAGGGGTAGGGAGAGGAGGATGTCAGGAAGAAGGACCCGTTCTCTTGCCCCCCTTTCTCTCCTGTGTGTAAGAGGCCAAGTGGAGGGAAGAATTTTTGAAGGGTGGAATCTCTGATGACCCCTCTGTCCAGACCCCTTCCTAGGCTGCTGGAATTCCTTGCAAGTTTTCTTTGCCTCCTTCATAAAGGAGAGTTGCTTCCCAGCTTTGGCCTGAAGAGTTTGAGGCTTTCGAAGGATATTTAGAGGAGCTTGGCTTGGATTTAATTTGAGAATGGAGTCATCTGTAGGTTTTCAAGACACCTGGAGGAACCAGCCCAGGAGCGTGCATAAAGATCTATTGTGTTGTAGCTGGCCTTGGCCTTATACTTGGTGGCTAGCTTCCCTTCATGGCCAGGATGGAGAAGAGTTGCTGTTTCGGGGTCCAGATCTATGGCCTGTGAAGCTATCTCTTCCCATAAGCAGTGCTGGTAATTGCTGTGTGGCCAACTGGTATTCCAATAAAGGAGGTTGTGGTAGACTTCTTCAGCAGGTTTTCTGTCCTACTAGAAGTTTTGCACCTGCAAATTGCACCTCCCCAGATATATTTTTTTGTCCTCCTGGGGGTTCTTGTAGATCCCGGGGATGCTAGGAGGGAAGGCAGGTATGGGACTTCCACACCATTTCCACCAGACCCTAAACCTCATGTGGAAAGGGACCCTCATCTTGTCCAAACAGGGCCAGACAGACGAAAGGATTCCTGTTCTGTTCCTTTTGGAATGGTTCAGATAGAAGAATGTTAGCTATAAATTCCCAAAGCGAGGATAAAATACACTCACTGACACTTATTGCAGATGGAGGTGCACAAGGATTGCCATGGTTTTCCTTGTAGAGTTTTCTCTTTTCTCAGGAGTAGAGGAAGAATTCTTCTCTGAGGTAACCCAGGAGAAAATGGATAAGGGACACACAATCATGCACAGCCTTATGGGGGAGGTGCACCCGGAAGTGAAACATCATCAACTTCCTATGCAGGGGTCTGTGATCGATGTAATCTCCTCTCTGTTGGATCATGCATGGAGTTGGGTTTCATCTGGTAGAAATCTAATCTAATTTATTTACTTAACTGTTTTCAGACAGTGAGGCACAGTCATGGCAAATCCCTAATAATAAAGCCTTTAGAATGAAGAATGTGTTAAATATGTTGAGCACATTACACATCAAATACAGAATGCATTTTTAATTGTTTCATCCTTCTGACCAGTTTTAAAAAACTGACTACATATTAAAATGTATAATATAAGATTAAAGTCTTATTTAACACAATACTTTATATTTTGAAAAAGGAAAAATAGGAAATATAATTTACAGTAAGGTACTTTTCTTAACATTTACATGAATTATATATGCATTTTGTTAGAACTGAACATGGGTATGCTTTTGAAGTTCACCAAATAAAATAATCTAGAGCTTAGTAAAATATCCTTTTCTTATTGAATTCGAGCCCTCCTTCTGTCATCATGCCTCTGACATTAATACAGAAATCGGACAGAAGAATTACTGTAAGATTACTTGCAGATGCCAGTAATAGTAAGGCTTCACAGAGAGACAGACTGTCATCTGCTACCAAAGAATGAAGTGTGCATCAGATAGGGTATATATAGTCAGCACTCACATATCCGACCCTATAACATTTTGACTTCAGTGATGGTTAAACGAGTGTGACGCATATCTGATTATTTCATTTTGGTCCGTTCCAACCCTTGTTCGTTTTTTCAGGGAACACAAAAAAGATACAATGTCAAAAACACGTAGCTGAAAGGACTGTGTTTTAAAATAAGTAGGCTTTCATTTAGATGTACAGTAGTTTGTTTTGTTGATACAGTACTATATTTTCAACCGAATAAATATTTTAATTCAGAACGATATGATTCTGAAAATATCACTTGACAAGACTGTGGACAGGTGGACTGTATTACAGTACATACTTTTAAATCCGGTACGTATTGTAGCAGTACGTAAAATTGCCCATTAACGACCTAACAGCAAAATGAAATCAAAATGTTACCCATGCACAGAACTGCGTAAAACGTAAAATGCAATGCAATTTAGCAAAAGTTTAAAACAACAACAACACCAGTTTCCATAATTAAAACAGTACTCAAGGTCAGTATTCAAAATTGCTGAACATAGTGCTCGATAAGGCCCTAATGTCACAGTTCACTTGCAAATGAAAATGCACAAAAGCAACTAAAGATCACAGTATCGAGAACTGTTTAATGATTAACTTTTACATTACCGTAGCTTGTCTCGTTCACTTTGTTTTTGCTGCATTTTCGTCATGTGAAATTGGAGGAAGCAATGTTTAACTGCACAATAAAGACAGACTGATTTGGCATGCAAGAAAAAAAACCAGCATGCTGTAACGGATAAACAAGTACATTGTGACATTGAAGAGATGTTAATGGAGTTGGAAATCGTGTGTGTTGGGTAAGTGCATTAATTTGTTACAAATATATAATGAGGATTGATTTTATTCTTAATACAAGGATGGTAAACTGACAGACATGTATCTTGGTAACGGATATCCGACTGCTGACTGTACATCTGTAGATACTATTTCAGTCAGCACAGCGATTGCCCAAACGTTCGCAAAGTACCAGCTAACTTGGGAAAATGCACGTGGCCTCAACTTGCACAGATTCTGCTTCATCATACATGCCAGGGACATTAAACTTAATCAGAAACCAGAACTGTTATGTATCATATTCCACATGTAAAGTGTGTATAATGAGATTTTTTCCCCCCTGGTTTTTACCGATGTTTCAATTAAAAACTATTTAGTACCGATTTTATCCCTATTTTAATATATGTAAAATAAACTCAAAAAAGTCAATGATTTTTTTTAAAAGATAAAAACAATATATATATATATATATATATATATATATATATATATATATATATATAGTACATTATTTTACATTTCATATTGTGCTTTGTCAGAGAATAGTATTCTTTGTATTGAGTGCATAACGTATTTCAAGTTGGTTTATTTTTCTGAACTTGTATAGTATTTTGGGTTACTGTAATAAGTTATTTGTAATAAAACATATTAACATATTAAAATATTATTTTACATTTCAAATAGTCCATTGCCAGAGAATAGTGTTGTTTGCATTGAGCGTATAACGTATTTCAAGTTGGTTTATTTTTCTATACTTGTTCAGTATTTTAAGTTACTTGTAATAAAATATAAGGGAAAAATAAAGTTATGAATCTGATCAAAACGAGTCATATACATGTACACGTACATATAAACCTATTGTCATTGTATCCGTTTGTATTCCCTCACTCCTGTTATGAGCATGACCTCACACCAAGCCCGAGCCCATGCAGTTTTTTTTTTTACCGAAACAGTTTGAACATTCATCCAGCATGCTCTTTTTATTTGGACATTGAGCCGTAGCAGTTCTTAGCTCATCATAAATATATTATTTAACATACCAGTTGTAACAGTGTTCAACCTACAACAAAAACAAGTGTGGTCTCTTAAAAAAAAAAAAATGCTCACTGGCCAAGTGGGGTCCTATTTTAATCTTCTTGGGAAGCTGAAATGTTGAGAGACCAGGTTTAATGGAGGCGGGTTTAAAATGCATAAGGAAACTTCAATGGATCCCGCAATCTATTTAGCAAAGTATCTAAAACCGTAAGTATAACCCACATTAGAAATCATCTTTGTAATTTGTTATTGAAATGTGTAAGCAATTGAGATTTGACAGCACTGTTTCTGAAACTGACAACACACACAGTCATGAACTCCCCAGTTGCTACAGATTTCTGATTTGATGGTATGTGCTTGTAAAACAATTTAACAAAGATTTTTAATAAAACAATGTAAAAGTGTAATTTCTAACATGTCACAACAGGAGCACAAACATTCTATTTGAGCGGTAATATAGTAGTATTGGTAATGACAAGCAAAAGCAACTAGTACTGTTTTATATATTAAATTGATGTCTGATTTATTGAAATTGTTTAGTGTTGAAGGAAAAATGTCAGCCACGGATAATGGCATTCTTACATGAATATAATTACCTTAATCTTTTCCAATGAATCTAGGCATTATACCACCTATAATGTTATCTTGTCAAAAGGCCAAAATGCCCTCTACAGTATTACAGCATTCAATCTGGGTTTTTGAATGCAAATGTCTTTTACTTCATAAGCATAATCAAATAGTCATCTTGGAAAAAGATCCCTCCTGCACACTGATAAATACTGTGGTTTCTCAATTATCTGGTAGCTTGACACTTTTTAATACCATGATCTGAAATATCTAGATGGGTAGTCCAATTAGCAAAATAAAACTTTGAAATCCATTTGCAAAGTTATCACTGAAAGACGACACACGTCATGTGTGAGTTTGCAATGGTATATGCTTCAACGTGCCCTTGCTGTAAATGTACAATTTTTTAATTGCACTCTTCAGTTAATACCTTCTTGTAACGAGCCATGTAATCATTAGCTGAAAAGTATCAGATATTTGCCACGCCAGTGGGTGTCATTTCATAATAACATGCCAATAATTAAATGCACATTGCATATTAATTAAATGAAGTTGATTTTTTTTAAGCTACGTAAGTTAATATGTGTTTTGTTTTTTGGTTACTTAGCATTGCAACTATCAGAATCACTACACTGTAACATGCACTTCATAAAAATGTATGTACAATTCTAACTTCAATTCATTTTTCAAAGAAAGGCTATAACTAGTATAATTACTATGAAAAGTATTTTGTATTAAAATATGTTTCAGGTGCTATGATCTTAAGGACTGTAAGCTAAAGATTTATCGATGGATCTAAACGGAGAGCTCAGCTTGCTGCTGAGATTTCAGTGATTGATCAGCCACAGCAGAGGAATGTATATCAACTTGCATATTGCATTTATAATGTATATCTATTAAAAAATGTACAGTAAACAGATAAACCTGTTTTGAAATTCCTGGGAGTGTACTTTTTGCAATTGTGGTTGGCTTTTTTTAATTAATTTTTAATTAATAATTGTTTTGATGTAGTACGATATGCATTTCTTAACATGAAATTTGCAACGGGATGAGAGGAGTGAAGGAAGTGTATTTCTGTAACGTGACGATTCTGCAATGTGTCCCTTGAATTTGACACTCTACATCACGAATCTAGAAAAAGGGCATTCCATTCTGGGTGACAAAAGTCATTGTAAACAGTGACACATAAAAAAGAGACAAGGAAATATTAAGGAATCACTGTTAAACTTGGCTTGTATAGTTTTTGTTACTCCAGACAGTAAGAGAAACTGGATCCCTTGGGTCAGATTGCCATATCCGTTTGAGTGTAAACATCATAAAGTGTGGGATTTTGTGTGCCGTTAAATGTTCAGTGGTAAAATAAACTGTTAGGTGCTTGGAGGTACACATATAATAGAATTCTTAATTGTTTTGTTTTTTTATTTATACCTGGAGGAAATGCTATCTTACAGTGGCATGATGTTGTATTGATGCAACAAAACTTTTAATTACATAAACACAAACAACGTACTACTTAATTTGAAGCTCTTAGAACCTGGATAATCTATTGGGATGTTTAATCCCTTCCCCTTTAACAGTTATGTTTTTGAAGCCCCTAGCTAACCACACTATAAGGATGACTTTTGAGTGCCTTGGAATCAATACATAAACATCTAACATCTTACTGCTTGCTGTTATGCAGTTGTAAATGTGTGTTTTCTCTGGGGACTCTTTTTGTTGCAGACCTTTCCAAAGATGGGTCATCAAGCCAAAAACGCCTCTGGGTCTGACTAAACCATGGATGAAGGCTATATTTGCATCCTGAGCCATTCGAAAAAAAGGCAGAATACCACAGTACTGACGTCAAAAAGTGATAATTCCTCTAGGAAAATATACTTGAACTTTGATCCATTTGACTCCTCGAGACCATCACTTTCAATTCAAACACAAAATGTTTCGTTTTCAATCACTCGACAACACCCACAGTAAAGAAATGTTCATCAACAAAATGAGAATACGTTTAAAAAAAAAAAGATGTAAATCTGTGACAGTTTATAAACTACTCGGCTTTTGGTCTCGTAATTTATGAAGTCACAGAAACCCTAGATGGAATTATTTTCCCGAAGCTCATCTATTATATATATATATATATATATATATATATATATAATATACAGTGCCTTGCATAAGTATTCACTTATGCAACATTTGTTGGTTGCATAAGTATTCACCCCCCTGAGACAATACTTGGTAGAAGCACCTTTGGCAGCAATTACAGCTGTGAGTCTTTTTGGATAAGTCTCTACCAGCTTTGCACATCTGGATCCTGCAATTTTTGCCCATTCGCTGTACAAAAGAGCCGGCTCCGTGGCAAGGAGCGTATATCGGGCTTGTCTTTGTGTGTGATTACGTCACCTACCAGCCCTGCTGCTGCCTTCCCCTGTGCACGCTATAATATATATATATATATATATATATATATATATATATATATATATATATATATAGACATATAGATGAGGCTCAGTTCCACCTACCCATCAATATTTTAAGAATATTTACTTATGCTTTATAATATCAATAACCGCCAGGAGTTACATTTCTCTGAAGTTCAGCTAGACAAACAATTCAGCGAATACCTTCATCTTGGTAATGATCACATTCCATTGCAGTAAAAAAAAAAAAAATTCAAATTGCACTTTTATTTTTATTTTTATAAGCCGGACCTATTGTGACCTTTTCTGTGAAACTGAAAGGCAAAGAGCTTTTCTGAAACATCTGTAAAAATCTACAGGAGTGTTATTACTGAGTTACAAATAAGGAGACAAACAACATGCTTTAAGTATATCCTGCTGCAGCTGAGCACATTATGAAAATATGTAAATTGTGTAGCAAAGGTCTCGTATTGGATAGAAATGCCATTCCCAAAATAAACGGCTAACAATGAGTTATTGGTGATATTTAAGTTATGTAAAATTAAATATCACCATATGTTCCTGTGACTGCTTTATTGCTGTTATAGCTATTTAAATAGTTTAATTCAAAGCAGTATAAAAACTGCCAATAATGTAAGCTGCAATATCTATTTACATATCTGTCTTCTTCAATCGATTTTGTTTTCATCTAAGCAAAGGACCTTCCACCTAATGTCATAGGGTTTTGTTTTGAATGTTACATTGTGGGATTAAAATGTAAGCTTTTAAGCATAGCTGCCATTATAGTTCTTTTGAATAAGCATGACATCTACATAGCTGTTCTACCATGTGAAATTGTTGAGGACAGCACATCAGACCAGGAGATCTACATAGGCTTTTATGTAGACAATTTTCTAGCAGTGGTACAGCAGCCAAAAATGATTTGGTTCAGCCATTACTGAGCCAGCCTACTCCACATAAACCCTGCCTTGCATATGCATCTTCTTACCTGCCAGGTAAATAATCAATGACGTCATGAGGGGAGTCAAGTAAATCCCAGTTTATTTGTGTTTTCATTTTAATTCAAATCAACTGCATTTTAAATTGCTCAAGTATCACCCTGGTGTGTACATGCAGTATATATTTGAAATCTAAATGTATATGGTGTACAATCTGGTACTTAACACATGGCAACTAAAATTGCCATCTATTTTGGAAAGGTTAAGTTCAGTGCTTGGTTTCTTTATTTATCTACAAGGGAGTGTTAACTTCAAAGGGATACTTTATATCAGCTACATTTTCAGAAGACCGTTCAAAAGACTGTTTTCTCTCGTGCTTTTGAATCATTTTAATTTTAGGACTAAAGTAGTGTCCCTTTGAACCTCAGAAACCTTATACTAATGAGATTGTATTAATAATGTTAAACTGTACCATACTGTACAGTACTAATCCATATATATTGAACATGAATTACTTATAAATAACAAATGAAATGGTGTTAACCAAGCTAGTGTTGCTCATATGGCATAACTGCCAAATACAGTATGTGGGAGGGTGTCAAAAATACTGCCTAAAAACATGCTTAATGCATAGGATCCAGAAGGCAAGCTATGCTTACTCTTTGAAAAAAGCCTGGATTATACCATGTAGCTTTGCAATTCAAGAAGATTTAACATAGCCAAACTACTGCAATCCACTGCTGATAAGACCCCCACCCCTTATTCATCATTAGTTCAGCAGTACAGTGTTCATAATTTTATTCAAATTAAATGTTACAAAAAATCGAAACAACTTTAGCTTTCCCTGAAAGCAGACTTTTGTCATTGATGGCATATAACATGTTTAACATGGCAGAAAATATTTTAATGTCACAATCCATTTTCTGCAGAAACAGAGCTACAGATTTGTAGCAACGCAACATCAAAAATCACTTAAATATGTAGGTCTGCAAGACTGAATGAATTTTAATCAAACATAAGCATTACAAGGTTGAGTTTTTAATGAATACACCCTTTACTAGCACTGACCAGAATATTCTTTCTACTAAACCATAAAACAAGTTGTCAAAAAAGTACAGCTGGGACTAAATTATTGATGATGCACTCGATGCTATAATTGCAGCACTCCTGTCTGCTTTAGATAGTAGAAGTATCCCATTATCGTGTTTAATATGCATAATTCATACTATACTCTGAATACCAATGACCTTTGAGGCATCTAAAAGTTTTGTTCCACTACATGACTACCTAATATGCAAGAAGACCCCTGAAGTTTATTTATTCTGACGTTTAATTACCATGTTTGTCAAGATAAAAAATCAGGTAGGCTACTCAGTGTTTGGCCAGAGCGCTAGTCTTACTGAACGAGGCGTCCCGCAACTAGAACCTGCTACGCTATGTGACCCTTGCTATACATTACTTGGGATCAATATCCCCTAAACTAACCTACTTATGAGCCGATATTCATACGACGACTCCTGCTTCTTCATAGCTTGGCTGGGCACCGCCTTCACAAATACCGTGTTGCAGTTTCAGGGTTGCGTAGCTGTAATTCCTGAAGAGTGGGCGCTCTCCTCCTGAGTGTATGCGGCGCCCCTCTCTGTAGCATGGCATTGCAGTCGCCCTGAGCAATCCCCACCAGATGTTTTAATGCTGACGGACACTCAGTCGAGACCCGCCCACCTGCTGATTGAGGACCGGCACAGCCAATCACTTGCTGCCCTTCATCTCAACCAAGCCTAGCAGACAGCAAGTCTCAATCGAGTGTCTGTAAACAATCAATCAATTAATCAAACAAAACAACTCCAAAATGCACACACAATAAACCCATTTCCACATACAAATTACACCAACACTAATTTCCCCATGTGCAGGGCAATCGCCCTGCTACACAGACCAATTTGCTGCTCTGAAGTAATGCATGAACTGTGTTATAATATAAAAGATGTCCTGCCGGATAATGCACAAACCATTTCTCACTGATCTTCACTTTGAAGGGAATTCAGAAGAATGCTGTTCTCAGCTGTGGACTGAAAAGACTTCATCCTTTTAGATTTAAGGTGTATTGACAGGCTGCAAGAAGCAAGTTTTCACAACTGTCACAATTAATTCTTTAACTCAGATCAGTTATTGCAAATGGTTTAATTCAACAATTATAGCTGTTGTTTAATTTGGTATAAAAAAAAAGAAACAAAAAGTAAAACAATATACTACAGCTCTTTACATAGTATTGCATAGTTCACAGATGGAAGTATCTGTGTTTCTCTGAAATTACGCCAAGCAACACACTCAAGAGACTGTTTCTTTTGCTATTTTTGACTTTTCTCAGAACAACATCATTAGTGTGCATCTTTAGTGTGCATGTAAGCAGCCAATTCTCAGTTATCACTTGTCTAACTTAGACAATGTGAACCTCCCAGCAGACATTGCACTGACAAAGAATATCAGCCGTAGAAGCTATATGCTCCCCCTCAGAATTAAGGGTAAGATTTGTTCTATCCCATGTGATTGTTTTTTGTGTTGGTCATCTGCCTTTTGTTTTGTGGTTGTCAATACAATAGAGAAAAAAATATTCTGAAACAGTTACAGTATCTCCAAAAAAAAATCAACAGGTTTTTGAGTTTCTTCGCTAGGGCTTCAATGACCAAAGGAAAACTTGTAAGGATTTGTATTTATTTATTTATTTATTTATTTATTTATTTATTTATTATTTTGTAAGTTCCAGATCCAGAGAATAAAGTTCCTTACATAGAAACGGCAAAGATATTTAGCTAAAGATAGACATTTTTAAAACAGACTGGGAAAGAATGCTGCCTTCAAAAGAAAGTTATTGCCAATTTATTATTGAAACCAGAACAAAAAATGTGTGACACTGAAGCCTTCTTTTTTGAAGAAACAAAGACCAAACCTAGCCAAAATTAAAGGTTTGCATTTATAGAATAGGTATCAATTTTGTTTTTGGTCTGTATAACAT
The DNA here is from genome assembly GCF_902713425.1 of Acipenser ruthenus. Taxonomy (NCBI): domain Eukaryota; kingdom Metazoa; phylum Chordata; class Actinopteri; order Acipenseriformes; family Acipenseridae; genus Acipenser; species Acipenser ruthenus. The sequence goes on from NC_081195.1 coordinate 53,900,033, forward strand.
GAGAGGTATTTTTCTCTCAACCAAATAATTAATTGTATTAAATTAAAAAAATTAAAATCTGCATTAATATATATGTATTTGTATGTATAGATGTGGCTCAGTTCCACATACCCGTCGATATATTAATAATCTTTACATTATGCTTTATAATACCAATATCTGTCAGGAGTTACATTTTAAACTGACTAATTGTTGTACAGTCACAGACAAAAGTATTTGGGCAGTTAAAAAAAGAGAAAAGCCACAAAGAAAGTGATTTCTATCATTTCTAATTGTTCTATTGAAAGATATAAATTAAAGTATTGATTCAGCTTTATAATACAACAAAAAATTATTACATAGCATGGATAAAATGAAAAATAGCATGCAAAAACGAATTTCATACTTTGACAAAAGTATTTGGGCAATCAACATATTGTGCATGAAACCCATTCCTTGCTAATTATTGACAATTATCATGATTGAAAACCAACAACTGATGATAATTATAGAATAAATAAATACATAATCATCAAGTGCTGAAAAATAAACAGGAAATGTGTGATTCAAAAAAGAAACAAAAATGTTCTTAAAATGGCAGTGATACAACTAAACCACAGGTGCACAACATACGGCCCGCGGGCCAAATCCGGCCCGCTAAGATGTTTCATGTGACCCGCCAACATGTTTTTTTTTACATGCCTACTCATTTGAGGCGATAGCTGTAGTAACCAGCAAATCCAATCATGATTGGTTCATGCCTTAAGATTTATGACATTCATTGGTTCTCCAGATGTAAATCAGTGACATGACAGATAAACCAATCAGAGCGGGAATTTTCCTTATATTACTAGGTTGGCGCTGGCGATATACTTCACAGTGTAGTTACATTCAGTAAATGGCTAAAATAAATAAACGAAAAATTGATATTGAGCATCGACGGTTCAATGAGGCTTGGACGGAAAAATACTGCTTTATTGAAGATAGAGGATTGAATATATGTTTAATTTGTAATGGGAATGTTTTAAAGAATACACAGGAGAACTAAGCACACCAAAAATTGCAGATCTTAAACGACAGTTATATGCCCAGCAAAACGTCTTTCAGAAGGTGCAGAAAGAATCAAAAACTGTAACGGAGGTAAGCTACGAAATTACTTCATTAATTGCCAAGACATCTCGGCCTTTCATCGATGGAGATTTTGTGAAAGACTGCTTATTAATAGCATGCGAAAAAATATGTCCTACTGAAGCTCTGAACTTTAAAAAAAATCAGTTTGAATCATATGGCCGTGCAGCACCGTGTGTCAGATCTGGGAAACAACATTTTATGTCAGCTAAAAGATGTGGCAAAAAGTTTGTGTACTTCTCCCTGGCAGCAGATGAAACTACTGACCGCTCAGACACAGCTCAGATGGCAATTTTTGCACGTGATGTGACGAATGAGTTTGAGGTTTACAAAGAACTAGCGGTACTGGCATCACTTCATGGGCGAACAACTAGCATTGACCTGTTTAACAGTCTCTGTGATAAAACTGAGTCTTTAGGTTTTGAATGGCAAAAGCTGGTTGGCATTTTGACAGATGGTGCACCGTCAATGACAGGGAAGCGTAATGGAATGATCGCACGTCTCATGCAGCACCTGGGCGATGGAGAGGAGCAGCTCATCCAGTATCACAACATTATACATCAGCAAAATCTGTGAGGGAAAGATGTGGGTTTCGAACATGTGATGAATGTTGTTGTCTCCATGGTCAACTTCATGAAATCTCATGGACTCAACCACTGTCAATTTAAAATGTATTTAGAAGAAATTGATGCGTACAGTGATGTACTTCATCATACAGAAGTTAGGTGGCTCAGCAGGGGTAAAGTTTTGAAAAGGTTTGTGGCGCTGCTGCCGCAGATTAAATCTTTTTTGATAGAGAAAGAAAGACCTGTGACCCTCTGGATGATGCTAAGTGGCTTTGTGATCTTGCTTTCCTTGCTGACCTTACTGCCCATCTTAATGATCTTAATGTTCAGCTTCAGGGAAAGGAACAACTTGTGTGTGACTTCGCCAGCCAAATCACATCTTTTCATACTAAACTGAAACTGTTCTATAAGCAACTGCAGCAAGATGATCTCTCTCACTTCCCTACATGCCAGCAGATGTTTTCAGATCACAATTGTGACTCCGGGCCCTATACTGAAGTCGTGGAGAAGCTTCAGTATTCATTTGAGCAGCGATTCTCAGACTTTCGTAGAGACACTCACAAGCTGAAGTTATTCGCTGACCCATTTTCAGCTGACCCAGAAGCAGTGGAATCGAGTATTCAACTTGAACTTATCAACCTGCAATGCTCTGACTCATTTTGCAGTAAATACCGCAAAGGAAATCTGCTCAATTTCTACAATTGCCTTGATTTTGAAAAGTTTCCAAAACTGCGACAGAGAGCCATGAAGTTTGCTTGTCTTTTTGGCAGTACATTAATTTGCAAGCATGCCTTTTCTCTGCTGAGTTTCAACAAATCAAAACAAGGCAATCGGATTACGGATGGTAATCTTGAAGCAGTCATGCATCTGGAAACGTCAAAAATAAAACCTGACATTCTGAAATTGGTCTCCGAGAGGCAGTGCAACACGTCATATCAATCCCGAAAAAGCATCCACTGGTAAGTGTCACCTACTTAAGTTATCAATGTTTTCCATCCAGTCATACGTTCTCACTAACAGCCCAGGTTTTTGCTTTCTACAATTAAAAAAATATTTGGGGAAAAATAATAATTGTAGATTGCTTGTGCACAATAAACAATTCCCACAGTCCATTTAGGTCCCAGAACATGATTGTTTTAATTTGTAAAGCAGTGAATAATTTAAAATAAATGATGAGGTGCTGGTTGGATCAAAAACCCGGACTGTGAGTGAGTCTCTAGGACTGATAAAAGTGATTTCAAGCAAATTATGCTGTCAAACACCTATAAACACCGGTCATAATTCCCTGCATTTTATATAATGTAACCATTATTATCTTGTTATTGTTTGGCAGAAATCTTAACAGAAACTAGGCTGTTAACAAACTTTGGCATTTCGGTTTTCATATAAACCAAAAATATTAGTATCTGGTTATGTATGGTTAAAAAAAACAACAACAAAAAAAACACGTTTTATTAGTGGCCCTCAGAAGTCATTCGATTGTCAATGTGGTGCTGCCAGCAAAAAGTTGTGTACCACTGAAGTAAACGAAAAAAGAGAAACTACCAGAAAAATACCAGAAAGACACGGTTTACTGAAAAGCACCGTGTGGCTATTATTGACAAACACAGGAGAACAGGAATTATTGCAACTAGCTCCAAGTGTGGAAGACTGTGACAAAGTGGTTGAGTGGATGCAGGTGCAGGGGTGATGCAGTGCGGTAATAAAACAGACAGAGAGGTTTAATCCAGTTTGGAAAAGTGGTGTTTATTTTTTTGTATCCAGGTCTGGTGACCAACAACAATCATAATAAACAATAACGGCTGGCCCTCGGTGACAGCTCCGGAATCGTGTTAGCCTTCTAGTGTGGTGTAACAAACAAGACGATTACACACAGACAAACAAACAAAAAACACTCATGATACTGCTCTTGGTGTTTAACGGGGTCTCTCACAGTCCTTCTCAGTTTATCTTACAAAACCAAATGCGAAGGAACAGATTATGATTCTCCGTCCCCTTATAAACGAGTGCAACTGCCTCCCCAATCTGCGTCTGCCACGTCGTTTCCCTTCCGGGTCAATGCGTTTCCTGGCCGTTCAAGGAACTCTGTTCTCACTGCTTAGCGCCCTCACAGGTCGGGAGAGTGATTTACAACCAAGAATCCTTGTATTTCTGTCACAAAGACCAAGAAAGATTTCTGCAATATCTGGAAGAATTGTTCCAGCAGCCAGCAAAATCCTCGGATTACTGCAAAACATTTGACACAAGAATTGAGAGAAGATGGGCAAGAAATTCACGAGCGAACAATTCAGCAATAATTTAACAAGATGAATGTCCATGGGTGAAAATCAAGATGCAAACCTTTGTTAAAAAGAATACACAAAAGAAAGCGATTGGAGTTTTCCACTGAATACTGAAGAGGCCTGATGATTTCTTCAACCAAATATTATGGTCAGACCAAGCAACAATATGTTTGGAGTAAGAGAGGAGAAGAATGTAAAGAAAAGTTCATCATGCCCAGTGTTAAACATGGTAAAGGTTGTGTGACGGTATGGGCTTGTTTTTCTTCCTCAGGCACTGATGACCTGTTGTAGAAGGATCAATGAATACTGCAAAATATCAAGACATTTTGCACTCGCATTTGTTACCCAGTGTTAGAAGGCTTATTTGACGGAAGTTTGTATTCCAGCAGGATAATGACCGAAAGCATTCCACGAAGTCAACAAAGGAATTTCGGAAAAAAAAGGAAGATTGCAGTTATGGATGGCCATCTCAGTCCACAGATTTGAATCCCATCTAGTTGTTATGGATTAACTTGAAGGTTGCTGTTGCAAAAAAGAAACCAAAGTCAATTGCAGAACTCAAAGCTGTATGTGTTGAAGAATGGGCAAAAATATCTCTGGAAAGATGCCAAGAATTGGTGTCAAAATACAAAAAAAAGACTGCAAGCTGTAAAGAAAGCAAAGGATGGGCACACAAAATACTAATGTAAGGGTGCCCAAATACTTTTGTCAAAGTATGAAATTAGTTTTTGCATGTTATATTTCATTTTATGCATGTTGTGTAATAATTTGTTTTATTATAAAGCTGAATCGCTACTTTAATCTTTCGGTAGAACAATTAGAAATGATAGAAATCACTTTATTTGTAGTTTTTCTCATTTTTTTAACTGCCCAAATTCTTTTGTCTGCGACTATGTTGTTATATACTATATGTTGGAACTTCACTAGATGGACACAATATTACTTACAAAAAAAGGCTCTATACAAAATATTAATGGATTATATAACATGAAATAAACTAATCAGTTATGTGGTAGTATTGTTTTAGTATTAGTAATAAAAATAAATGTAGGGATGCCGCATATACTGTGACTACCACAGTATATGTACTGTTCTCATATAAACAAATGTTTCAAGAAATTCTTAGTTTCTTATGAATAAATAGTGCAATCAGCAATACGCAAAGACTGGCAGTTTTCAATTACAAGGTTAAGCAAAAGGTCAATAAGAAGACTAAAAATCAAATATCATTGCTTAAAAATAGAATTAGAATGAAGCCCAGAGCCTGTGGGAATTGACATGTAGCTGATTATAAGGACACTAGGAAGGTTTCTTTATTACAGTTAACACAGAAAATAAATGGAAAAGCACCTGCTTTACAAGATTCAGGCCTGGCCACCAGCCAAGCAGAAAAATCAGAAGTATCAAATCACTTAAAACTGGAATGAGACTGGAAGGCAGGCAGAGCTGGTTAGTGTGTTCTCCTACTCCCCTCTTCTACAATGATATAAAGATAAGTCATGGTAGAAAATAAAATAAACTGATCATGCCAATACAAATCAAATATCAATATATTTTTTGTTATTAGTTTTTTTTTATGTGATGGATAGGTAAAGAGACACTGAGAAAGTTAATCAAAATTAAAATATACAGTAATAATAATAAACAAGATATAATACTGCAAAGTTGGTGATAGTCACTAATTACGGATTCTATTTAAAATAGATTATTCATTGGGATGTGCCAAGTAACAAGTATAAACATGTACCTATACTTTTGAGTTTAAATATTTTAAATATTTTTTCCCCCTCATAAAATGCCAAAAAAATCTGAAGGACCCAACTATTTTGATTCCTGATCCATTGTTTATGAGAATTCTTACTTATATAATTAAAATCATTGTAAAATGACAATAATGAGTGCCTAATTGTGTTTTGAAGGCACTTCCAATTTTCAACCTGCCACAATTTTTATTTTTTTACATATTTGTCACAAGTGATGAATTTTAATGAGTTCCTGTGTGTTTATTTTGTATATTTTAAATTTGTGTAGAATCTGCTCCTCTTAAACCCCTGCCGTTATTTTGCCATGTGATGACTCATGGACAGGATGCTGTTCTGCCTAGCAACAGGATGCCCCGCCTGGTTAGCGCCACGGCCAATGGCGCTCCAGGTGGGACCATATAAGGCAGGGATTTGAGACAGGAAGGGGTTGGAGGCAGGAAACAGAAGACAGGACAGGACAGGACAGGACAGGGCAGGGCAGGGCAGGGCAGGACAGGGCAGGGCAGGGCAGGGCAACAGGAGTGCATGCAGGCAGAAGCACGTAGCCTTGGAGGAATCATCTTGGGAAATCGACTGTTTGCTGGATTATTTTTCTTCTGACTGGAACGCTGCTGAGGGAACAGGCCAGAGTTTCAATCATTGGATCCAACGGGTTTGAAAAAAAAAACTATTTTTTATTCTTATCTTTTTGTGCGGGACAGTATAGGACGGAAGGCGGTATTTGTGGTTGTTATTATATGTGATAACCAATACAGCTATTTAAAAAAGGGGATTCATATTCATGTTTTTTTGTTGTTTTATTGTTGATTTAATTTGGACACTCATTTTTGTTGATTGTTTTTCTTTTTTTGGTTCACTGGCGTTTGTTGCTGGACTGTTTTCTGGAACCAGATACGGGTATTTGGTTGGTGTCCCAGCTTCCGGACACCCAGTTTTTTTTCCCCCACGGATCTAGGAGAGGGTTTATATTTTGAGTTATATCTGCGCTGAAAGAAATAAGAAGAGAGGATTATTTTTGTGCTATTATTTATACAGATGGACAAAGTCCTGGTTTATTTTTTTTATTGCAGAAAAAAGAGACTACTTACCTACGCTGGTTGACCCCGAACCACCCTCTGGGTGTATTCGAGGCCTACGGTGTGCTACTTACTTTACCCCCAGGTCTTCCAGTCCAGCTTCCAGGTCGGGCGTGGTGGCAGTACACAGAGGATCGGGCAAGGTCTGGCGTGGCAGGAATGTGGGAGAGAGGAGAGAAACGCGAAGTGAAAGACTGGCCGAAGGGAAGTGACCAGAGCTTCTGGGTAGAAGTTGTGATTTACTTACCTGTGTTTCAGTTCCTGACGCTTCACCCTGCTTCATTCCTCTTTCCCAGGTCCGAAGGGGACAGTGGTGGACGGTGGACGGAGAGACGGAAAGAGCGCCAGGGAGCGTGGAAAGAGGGAAACGCGAAGTGCAAGACTGGCCGAGGGGAAGTGACAGGAACTTCGAAGGACGCAGTGCAGTTTACTTATCTGTGGTACAGTCCCTGACGGCCCCTTTTTTCTGGGGATCAAAGAACCTGAACGGGAGAGTATAATTGCCATTCGGTTATTAAGGTCCTTGCCTTATCAAAAACAAGGTGGCGTAGTCGTCGGCTACATAGGTATTATCATCAAGGTTATCTCAGATCACCCCACCCGTGACATATTGAACACAGAATAAAAGGTTTCTAAAAATGTTTAGTTAAAAAAAATGTATACCTCTTAACATATCTATGCAAACTACAATTAACACTGTGGTAAAGAGTTATTTTTCCACTTGTTTTGGTGATTACATTATGTAAATGTCTACATGCAAGTCTCCAGATGGTCTAGGATTTAATTAACAACTTAAACAACCTAGAAAACAATTAAAACAATGCCACTTCTTGCAGAATACACTAATTTAAATAAGGAACTGTCAAATGTATTTTACAACTGTCTCGCTGATTTTTAATTATCACTCTCTGGAGGAAAATGACTAAGTTATCAAATGACTTCTGAAAAAAATTGACATTCAAATGCTCAGCCCATATTTTAAAATGTACTCATTTCAATTCAAATCTAAAGTACAACAGGTTACCAAACTGATGTCAAAGTTACTTAAGGAGAAACTTACTGCTGCTAGAGCCTTCCTGCTTTCCGCTCCCATCTTATTCGCATTTGTTTTAAACAATTAGTGATATGATGCAAGCTAGCAGCTTCACAAGAGTGTGGGCGCTTATTAACCCTCTGCCAGTAACATTGGGATTTAATATGAATAAGGGTGGGCAGTCAAGACTGGGTGCTATTTCATGCGTATACGGTACTAAAATAATCTTTAATTCAATAACAAGCGTTTTTTTTTCAATGTTTGTCATTGAATTCAAATGTATTTCTAAATTAAACACTATTGTTTAGTTTTTATGGATCATATTACCCTTATAGATTATGATTAAAAATAATAACACTGTATGAAAATAAAACACATTTGAAACATTGCTTTTGCTATATGTTATTACATAATTCTTAAAAATTAACACTTATAACCTAAGCCTAAACTAAAGTGGTACTGATATATCCTTCATTAGACTAATCTCAAGCCATATAGCATGCATGTAATGTACTGTAGGTCACCGTGAACACGATAACATCAAGAGTGTTAAGGTTATAGATTTTTAAAAATATATAGATACACATACAAGAACAATAGAAACACAATTATACAACCAGTTACTACATTTTAATTATTTTTTTTATGTAGTATAGAATAATAAAAAAAATACTTATATTTTTATGTTAGTGTTGTATGGAGTATAGAGCCAATATGGAAACAAAATTCACTTATATGATTATGTAATGTTGCTAAGCTTATTCACAGATGGGACAAATACTTTTTAGTACTGGTACTTATTGAATGTTAGAATAAATAAGAACTGGTATCTAGGAGGATCAATAAACTAAATTAAAACAGCACCACATTAGAAAACAGAAGAAACTGGTCAATCAACTTAGCTTTAAATATGGTCAACCATGTGGAAGAGTACAAACAAATAGTGATTCTCTAATCTGTTTCCAAAAAAATCTGCTTGTCCTGAACTGAATTTAAACATTTACCTGCCCCCAGATGTGCACGTGTTGCAGGTGTGCATTAGCACTTTATTATTGATTTTTTTTTTTATTTAGTGTTTGTTCACTTGTTTATTATTTTCTATTTCTTCAATCACGATATGATGTGATGTTGTGTGATGTTTTGCCTTTGTATTGGATTTCATTTATTTGCACTAATGATTTTGAACCATGGCACTTGCCTGGATGGCATCCCCACCTAATTAACAATGATCAATGCATTTCCACATGTGAGCCTTTAACTATTTTTAATTGACTAAGGGTTTTGACTAAGGGAGACGAGAGGAGACGTGAATACAGAAACAGAAACTAAACGAAACCAGAAAGAAAGAAAGAAAGAAAGAAAGAAAGAAAGATTAAATAAATCTCCTTTTTGATAATTATTGTCTGGCTTACTTGTCTGCATTGTCAAGGTGCTACCCTGGTTTCACAAACTTAGAACTTGTCTGTGTGACACACCTGTAACACATGCTTGCCAATGAATTGCTTGTTTCAAGAATCCAATTTCTAAAAACACTGCATTGAGGCCACCAACTGGAAATCATTTTGCTAGGTGAATTCAACCCCATGTGACATATTAATGGGCAATGATATACAGTAACATAATCTTGCAGCCCAAGATATTCTGGCATTCTAAATGGCCCCCTATGCCCACTACATTGTTTTGAAGTGTGATGTTCTTGAATATTGTAGATTTATTGAATTAGCAATGGAATTCAACTCACTAACACAATATGGACAGTAATCCATGGAAAATGTGACAGTGGTATAACACTAGTTAACCTACATTTATAGATTACAATTACAATTTAAAAACTAATAGAAGAACAATGTAAGACTACCTACAAGCCCCAAAATAAAATTCCGGATTTGTTTATTTCTTGTTTGATAATATTATAGGGTGTGTGACCATTTGGAGTAAAGAGCTTTGGGTCCATCTTATTTAACCCATAGCTCAGCCTTTACAGACCCAGCTGTTTTTTAATGGGCAAACAACCTTTATTGCCAAGCTGTAAAAACAGCTGGATACACAGGGCAAAATGAGTTTGCCCCTGATTTTGATGAAAAAAACTCTTGAGTAAATGGGAGAAAACTGCCTTTGCCCTGTAATGTGATTTTGGTGCCAGGGCCTGGCATAATTTTTGGGGTGTCGGCCATTTACATGTTTGCTTTGAGCGATTTTGATGATGGAACATCAATTGTGGTGACTGGTGATGGAGAAGGAGTGAGAGAGGAAGAAAACACAGTTTTTTCAAACAATGTACTTATATACATATATATTTTCTAATTAAAATAAACTATACATTATGCAGCTATAACAATTGTGATATGGAATGTGCCTTCATTAGCTTCAGGGCTGCTCTAAAAAATATAGATACATATGGGGAAAAAAATCTACTTCATAAGCATAAGTTCATAAGTTCTCCACCTACGTTAACTTGGCAAACTAGAACTTTTTTCAGTCTTATTATTTTATGACATTCAGAAAATAAGAATAAAATAACAGAAAAGGAACTAACATTCAGCAGCTTGTGGTTATGTTGCTATGGGAACAGAAGGATCAACTAAGCTGGCAAAATAAATGAGCAGTTTCGAACAGTTTCATTGCTTACACCTGCCCTACGATGACAGGACTGACATTTTGACCACCAGTCATCAATATGTTCCACTTTGTTAAAAAAGAAAAACACTAACAAGAGAATACGCATTATTTATTACTGTGGAGACTGACCTTCTTCTGTCAGGAACCAGAACATCGTTTGCACAGTGTTTTGGAACAAAAACATATAAAATAATAGATAATAAGGATTTTCAAGTGTTTTCCCTCTTACCATATTCTAAATTGCTAGTAGAGAGAAAAATGAATTTGCCAAATAAACACATACATAGAGGAAACAAAATAACTCTAAGTGGGCAAGGCAAAATAATAAATGAGTGACAGATGACATACTCCCAAACTGGTTATGGCTTTCCTCACAAATTATTTATTTTTGCTTTACCCATTTGGAGCCATCATGGTTTATGTTCATCTTACATTTCAGAGCTAACACAAAAGATGATAGCTGACTATTCTCTTTCAATTCAAAGACGACCACCAACCAATACATTTGGGGATATGCCTGCCTTAGGTAGGTATTCGCTGAGCATTTTATGTTGGAGCTGCCAATAGGTCCCGCCTGCCGAGGGAATAAGTTGTCGCTCCGCGGAGCTCACTTCCTCTTTTGCCTCTTACTATGGTAAGGTAAGCAATCTGTGTCACTAACCTGAGTGCATTTTGAAAGAGCTTCTCTGAGTCTACTGCAGTTCCCTTGCATTCTTGCTGAGAGCTGGCTTGCCATCACTCGCATTAGCGAACCCACAAATGCGAATGATGCAACCTCACAAGGTTTGGTGGTCGTCTTCTCTTTCAGGGAACCAGGGTTATGGTAAGTAACCTAACGTTCCCTTTCAATTCAAAGATGACCACCAACCAGTACTTTTGGGAAAGTATACCAGAGCCATTGTGAGGGGGCGTGAGCGAACAGCATACGAGGGACGCCTCTCTACCGCCAACTAGTGTTGGTGGTGTGCGCATACAACCTCATGGACCCTTGTGCCTAATGAAGGCTTAGAGGGATCTACCATTAAGTCGGTAGAACCTGCTGAATGTATGCGGAATAGTCCAGCTAGCCTCAGTACAAATGTCAGTCAATGAGGCATCTCGAAAGAGAGCCCATGACGCAGCCACACCTCTGGTAGAGTGCGTGGCTATCCTCCCAGGTGGGGGTAAGCCAGCATTATTGTACGCAGTCGATACTGTGTACACAATCCAGTGGGCCAGTCGCTGCTTTGAGAGGGCTTGACCCAGGGTCCTTTTACCATAGCAAAACGAAGACCTGGTCAGACTGATGTAGTGTTTCGTCCTATCCACTATCCTATATATTTCAGTTATAAGTAAAAACATGCTAGTTTCTAACAGCTATGCAGATGAAAGTTGCTAAGAGACCATAAAGAAAGTCTCCCTCACTTGTTTTTTTCAATCCAACACCAAGGTGCATCATACACATCATACAGTATGGTAAGGTTCTAAATTCACAAAATCACTCAGATGAAACAATTTAATTTGCCCAAACATCTATATTTTTCAACAAAACTTTCAGGAATTATTGTAAGGTCCCTCAGACCATAAAATTCATTTCTTGATACTGCAAATTTTCTACATGGTACCAGCCATATGTAACAATCGCTCATTGTAAATTGCTTCCTATTATACAAATTCACTAAACACAAATTTCCTGTTTGTGCTAATTATTGTGGAGCCCCCCAGGGAAGAAACAATGGAAGAAAACGAATTGCCCTAGTTCAAACAGCTGAGTGTAAAGGACATTGGGAAATGTCTTAACTTGCATCCAGATTATCTCTGTAATGTATGTTACTGCTGTTTTGGCACTACTGTTTGATCCTATGATGCATTTCAATTTCAATAACACTCACACATCAATGTAATTTCCATGAAGTATAGAATTGAGTGAGCAGTGCAAAAAAAAATTGCATTATCTTTGCAGACAAAGGTGGAGATGTTGAAAGCGGTGGATAATGCACCACTATACAAGAAAAGGAAAGATTTTTGCTGCAGATTTCAACATTCCCGCGAACACTTTGTCAACCATTCGGAATACAATAATACAGGAAAAAGTTGTTTCCTGATGTTGAGGACGCTTTGCTTTTGTGGTTTAACCACCCAGCTGCTTATCCCATGATTTCCTTGGGGAGCACAAGTGAGTCCAAATGTGTCACTCCTGTGAGAATAGCATGCAGGGGATTATATGTGCATCTGCAAAGTTTAACACGTTTTTTCGATGTGCTCCAGTAAATAAATAAACAGACTATATGGTACTATAGTCTGCAATTTAATAATGCATATAACAGCGATACAAACCAGTACCTGAAACAGTGGAAGATAGAAAGTAAGTTTATCACATCAATCACCCTGTATGATGTAATTGAAAATTTGCAACAGAAGTTTTCTGATGTATATGTACTAGATAAAGACTTTAATATTGATGAGAGTTTGAAGGGCATCTGCTTTGAAATTTATAGCACAAAAAATTATTTCTATAAAGTGATGACTTTTTGTTGCACTGTTGTTATAATGCTGCAATTGTATATATATAGGGCGAAACCTGGTGGTCTAGCGAGTCTAGTTTAGCTCGGGCCAATCTAGTTTTGCCAAGGGCTTCTGGACGAATCCCGAAGTTACCACTTTTTTTCGGCACTTGCCCCCGTCCAATCGGGCAAATCTAGATTGGCCCAGATGACTGGACGAAACCCATTTTTTCAAGTTTTCACTGAATTTTGGGACTAGCCCAGGCAAGTCTAGTTTCGTCCAATGCTAAAAAAATGATGCTGGGCGAATCTGGTTTGCCCATGCCATTAATTTGGGCGAGTCTAGTTTCCTCCAAAGCTTCAACATTGATGCTGGGCCAATCTAGTTTTGTCTATGCCAATTATTTGGGCGAGTCTAGTTTTGCATTTCTACACTCTCTCCTGCCAGCTTCCACGTGCTTGTCGGAGTACCTGCCTCGCCTCCACTTCTGACAACAATGTAGCGACTGTGTGCTGGGTTTCCAGCAGCGGTGCAGAAAAGGCAGGACGCCAGGGCTGGTTTTAATAGCGGTTAAAACCACTCTGTTTATTATCATAATTTCTGTACAAACTCAATCATTGATTCCAAAGGTTACTCATGCTACACTGGGCTTGTTAACATTTCCTGTTGGACAACATCATATGTATCTGTCTTTTCTTTCACTTTGTGTGCTTGGCTTCTTGTTATTATTCTCCAGAAGCTGTTGTGTCTTATTAGCTCACTGGTGTCTTTGGACACACATTCAGAAAATAATTTCTCTAAATTTGACAAGAACATTATTTAGTTTTTAATCCTGCTATTGTGTTTATCAACAGTCTTTTACTTGACATAAATGCAATGCAAGTGGCTAATGGAAAGATAAGCAGATGGCATCTTATATCTCTAAAGTACCACAATTTTAAGAAGAGCTTTATACTTGTCAATGTTAGACATTGTATCTGTGTTCATGTTAATGTCAACCTCTCGGCTGTGATACAAAAAAAAGTCTCTTATATTGTTCTTTGTTTGCTGTACTCTATAGCTGCCTCTATAGCTTTCTGACTTCAGAAACATAGATGGATTAATGAAACAAGGCAGACGTGCTTAGCAGCAGATTGTGTCTGGTTATGCGCAAGTGGCTAATATAAAACCAAGTTTAATAAAATATGTCAGAGTTTGTCTTATTGAGATTCATTGAAATTTTACCATGCAGGTAAGGGAGAAAAATTAGATGCTTTCCTATTGGAACTACAGAACTCTGGTGCCACCAAATGGTCTCACCCAAACATACAGTATGTATGTCTATTTTTAAAGTAATACACACACTTCACATTATAAGTCATAAGGTTTTTATTGCTGAACACATTTGTGGAACATGTTGCAATCCCACAAATTATCCAAATGAAAAAACTTTGGCAACTCAAATATGGGTGAGTTACCACCACACTTGGTCTGGAAACCTAAATCAAGCCAACAGCACTCTGTTAGCAAATTAGTGCAAAAGTATTTAAGCTGAAACAAAGTCAAACGTCTATAGAGCTAATTTCAAAAGGTACCTTTATTTTGTATTCCTTCATACACACTGACACTCTTTTCAACACAAGTTTAACTCCAGAGTCTTGGTGCATCAGCTGAACCCAGAAGGTCGGGGAGGCAGTCATGGGGAATGTCACTCATATCAGTCAACCTGGACAAAACTGCTCATTGCATTATAATACACTCATGTCTCCAATTACTTGAATGTATTTAACTTTTATACCAGATTCTTGAAAATCCGAACCCAGGTTGTCTTTTTCATACATGGTCACTTCACCATTAAGATCCAATTCAACCGCTCTACCACCGATTGCAGATCCTGCTGTTCGGCTGAATTTGGTACTTCAGCCAGGGCTTACAAGCACTGTCATTGAGGCTGAAAAGATCAAGATTTTGAGATTTTAAAGAAAAGAAATCCAAGGAAATTGATTATCATCTTCATTGTATACAATTCTATGTAATTTCTGTTTGTTTCCAAAACACCACATTGTTTCATCTTCAGCACTATGGTCACTCATTTTCCATTACTGTGATCTGAGCACATGTGTTTTTCCTGGTAACTGCAATTCATGTAGAAATAACTGTAAGTGGGGGCACAGATGGTGACCTTTTTTGCACCAAATGAATGTTTCTTTTAGATTTAAGTTCAGAAATATGTTATTAATATCACTATATTTAGCAAAGTATTTAGCAATCACTAACTGCCACCTTTTGGTCACAAATAAATGGAGAAGTGTGCCTATAGTGTGTGCAGAGACTGTAGCACAGTATAGTCTGATGATGTTCAGTTTGGGGGGAAGGGGGGAGTCAAAATAAATTGGGAGCTCCAGCCTAAAATGTTTGAAAACCACTATACTGACAAAAAAAAATAATCAAACAATATACAGCAAAGAAGGCAGGAAAAACAATATGTTTAGCTGTATACACATAAATCAATTCAACTTCTCCAAGCATCTTATATAAAAATCCAGCTCCAATAAAACCACCACGTGTTACTTCAATTATAACCCAGCTTTTCCATCAGTAAATCAGCCTTGTGTGTAATGTAAACAGCATTAAAAACTCTGAGAAGTAATGAAGACAGTATTTGTCGGATCCTAATTTACAAATCTTAAATTGGGGTGGTAGTCAGCAGTCTATTAGCAAACCGTTCACCCATATAGTATTACTTCACTCTTCTCAGCTAGACATATCATTTTGTCGTCTAAACCAATTTAGCTTTTTATTGGTTTTAGAGCTTAATCCTGTGGAGCATGCATTAGACTGAGAATCAATATTGCCCCCCAAGATGACCTTGCTTACACCATTAAAATCTAACACCTGAGTTCGAATTGTTAACCCCTATTTGTAACTTTATTCCATTTTTTGCACTGCTGTTGTGAACCTGGCAATCACAGTGTAACCACAGCTGGCGGGGTTAATCTTCAGTTGTTGTCCTATCACATAATGACCTGGATGACGACTCATACCCACATCTCAGTGCACTGATGGTACCTTGACCTTTGTGATGTGTTGGTTGTGAAGTGACTGAACATTGGTGCTTTCAGCCTAATCAAATTATTTGATGAAAAAAATATTACTGTAGATTAAAATGGAACTGGAATTGTACTTTTACTTTACTTAGTTTATTATACTGGTACAGTAGTTTTCAGTAAGATTTTAAGAATGTGGTATTTTAATTGAAGAAATTTGAGCATGCATGTTTATTTACGCAGGAATTTAAATGTATTGTACTGCAGTGCTGTAAATTATTTCATTATTATTATTATTGTCAATCCATGTATAAAGTGTTCTTGTTCAGCACTTATTGGACAGATTGTTGTCATTTTCCCTGGTTTTATTTAACTGATCGGAGAGAGTGTAATGTAATTTAAACTTTGATTATCCAAACCCCAATTATCCGAAGATCTCTAATATCAGAACAGCCACTTGTTAACCTTTCTTGTTCTGTGTTGTGTTGTGCTCTTCATCCCTAAATGTCTGGTATTTACAGAACAGTGCAGTACTGGTTTTAAATTTACAGTTAAAGGGGTGAAATGTATAATTTTAGGAGGTTTCTTGATTGGGAAAGTCATGTAAAAAATGTCACTGTCATAATTCAATTATCTGAACAATAAGATTATCTGAATACCCCTGGTTTCAATAAGTTTGGATAACAGACATTTTACTGTAATGCAACAAACAAAAGGTAGTCTGATCTTTGCAATGTAAAACTATCGGACAGTGTTTTGATGCCACCTGCTGGATACATTGGAGCCATTAACTGTAGGATTTGTTTTCTACAGGAACCTGCAACTTCCTGTGCAGGATCCTGTAGGGAAAATTGTTAGTTTTGAATGGCTACCACTATATACAGTGGGAACTTTTAATACATGCAACACACATATGCATCATTCTGTGTGAAATCAACTCAATTTCACTATCGTGGTTTAGGATGAAATTGGATTTGTTGAGTGAAAACATAAAGTATTTTATATTTGACAAACATGTAATGAAAATTTTTTTTTTTTTTTTTTCATAAGTGTACCAAGCTCCCCTTACAGGGATGTTTAATTACTTCCTGGACACAAACGCTCCAGGATGTGCATGGTGCATATTGATTTATATACCTGTCTCAGGGCTGATGGATTGA
Organism: Acipenser ruthenus; assembly: GCF_902713425.1. Lineage (NCBI taxonomy): Eukaryota > Metazoa > Chordata > Actinopteri > Acipenseriformes > Acipenseridae > Acipenser > Acipenser ruthenus. The sequence continues at coordinate 53,917,149 of NC_081195.1, forward strand.
GGAATGCTTAATTGACAATGACATGCTGTCATTTTTGTTGTTGTTGTTATGTCCAGGATTGATCTGTAGTAAAGGGCAACCCTACCGTGTTTTCTGTATTTTCTACTGTCATGCATTGCCTTTCAGGCAACCAGTTCTGCCATGTGAGCATGGTATGTGGCAGGGGTCCGGTACAGTAAATTAGATAATCACGTAAACACATTTTTAAAAAGCTGTACAATTTGGTGTCTGCTTGTGACAGGATTCATTATTTAGAATTTGTTTGGCAGGGATGGGGTTAATTATCAATCAAGTCCCAGCCACATGGTTTAAAGTAAGCCAAAATCATTTGTTTGAGAGAAGAGGGTTGGTTGGGAGGTTAGGAAGTTGGGAGGGAGAAGGAGAATGCCCAGCCTGAACAGGAGGCGTTAAGAAAGTGGAAGGTACTTATTGTTTCTATCTTGTGTTTTTGTTTAAACTCTTTGGGTCAATTGCAGCATACCAAATGTAATCCACTTGATGTGTCTAACTAGTGGATTAAGCAGGTTTAGTCAACTTGATTGGACTAAAGTTAGTACACTTTCTAATCCTGATTGCAGCGTACCACAGGTTAATCATCACAGGTAGATCATCTGCTAAATCAGACTAAACAAGATCCCGATTGCAGCGTATCAAATCAGATTCGTGATGATCCTGTTCAAGTGGATTACCTTAGTACTGTGAAGGATAAGACTAACTTAGTACGCTTGCTTGTCCGAAGCATTTACTGCTTATTTTATTTGATCTTTTTGCAGAGAGCTGCAGTTTTCCTCTAAAATGACAAGTACATCTGAAAACTTTATTCTGTACATTTCTTATGTCCGTCACGTTCGGGCAGTCAGATCCGGGAGAATAAAGTCTCACGCAATATATATATATATATATATATATATATATATATATATATATATATATATATATATATATAGGCCTGTAACAGGGTGGCTGGGCGGTGATGTCAGAACAGAAGCAGGAATATAAACAAACTGACACCAACAGTACTGCAGTTAAAGGCGGCGCCGTTTTATTTAAATAATACAAAAATAAATAAAAAGTTCAAACAGAAAAAACTGTGCTCGCAGAGCAAAATAAATATTTTAAATAAAACAAATCTCGAACACAAAGTATAAATACAGGTCAGGCTGGGCAATAGCCTTCACTGTTCCTGTATTATTATTTAGTTTTATTTTCTCTCTCTCTCCCTCCTCGCTCTCTCTCCGCTCCTCTCATACAACCACCACGAACTGAGAGCGCTGCAGGCTTTTATGCCGGTGACCATCTCCCGATTAGCAACACATTAATCACTTAATTAATTCGGGAGATGGCCACCTTCTGCACAAGGTTTTTTAACTGCTGTGGATGGGGCTTCCCATCCACGCTACTAAACAGTATAAAACAAAACCACTCTGCTGTCATATTTAAATACAATAGAACAAATAAACAATAACAAAACATACGGTGCATGGCTCTCGCCGTTATACATTTTTAAATAAATACAAAAACAAACGGCGCCTTGCCGTCATATAAATACAAATAAATCATAACACAAATGAAATACAAAATAACACTGCACAGGGGCGGAGGGGGGACCCCGTTCTAAAAATAAACAAACAAATCAATGTACAGGGCACCTCGCCCTGTTACAAGGCCCTACATTTCAAATAAACTTTTTATACCTTTGATACCATTTTCAGTTAACGCAATACAATTTTAGTTCATATGCTTTAACTATAAACTAATGGTCCTGTAAAATTAGGGACGAAGCCAGCCTGCTTGCTCTGATTTGTCCCCTTTTCTCTATTTGCATGCACATCTATTTTAATATGGGTTACTGTGGCAGGATAGCAGCAGAGGGAAGACTCAGAGACAGAAAGTGCAGTAAAACCAAAATATTTTAATTAACAAAACACAAATAAAAAGGCACGGTGGCCAACCAAAAAGACAAACACAAAAACAGGCTTTAAACATAAACTATACAGAAAGAATCACTCACTCTCTCACACACACGTCTTTTCGCTGTTCCAAACACTCACCTCCTAACAAACACTCACCTCCTAACATACCCAACCACTCCCTTTTATACAGGTGCCTGGGCTAATTGGGCAATTCGCACCTCATTAGCCCAGGCACATTCCGCACACATAAATTCACTGAACCACACCCCAAACTCACTCACATCCACTCTAAACAATACAAAAAACACAGAACCACCACAAAATAGGCTGCACCCCATCACACACCTCCCCTCCTTGTGTGCAGCACAACATGGCCTAAATGGCCACCTCCCCCCTCAGTCTCAAAGTCCCAGAAGAGGGGGAAGCACAGTGTCCATGGGGGTGGCCATGGTGGGAGGTCCGGCACCCCCCAATTCTTCGTGGCTGGCATTTCCCCTCCGTGGGGCTCCGACCACACGATCTCCGGCAGCGAAACTGCTGCGAGGGGAGCTGGTCTCCTGATCTCCCCCCCTTTCTTCATGGCCGGCAGCTCCCCTCCGTGGGGCTCCGGCCTCAACGACCCCAGGCGAAGCAGGATCCCTGGCGACCCCAGGCGAAGCAGGATCCCTGGCGACCCCAGGCGAAGCAGGATCCCTGGCGACCCCAGGCGACGGCAGCAGCAGCGGACCCTCGGGAGGCGACGGCAGCAGCAGCGGACCATCGGGACCCTCGGGAGGCGACGGCAGCAGCAGCGGACCCTCGGGAGGCGACGGCAGCAGCAGCGGACCCTCGGGAGGCGACGGCAGCTCCTGCTCCTCTCCCTCAGGTGGTGGAGGCAGAGGCAGCTCCTGCTCCTCTCCCTCAGGTGGTGGTGGTGGAGGCAGAGGCAGCTCCTGCTCCTCTCCCTCAGGTGGTGGTGGTGGAGGCAGAGGCAGCTCCTGCTCCTCTCCCTCGGGTGGTGGTGGTGGTGGAGGCAGAGGCAGCTCCTGCTCCTCTCCCTCGGGTGATGGTGGTGGAGGCAGAGGCAGCTCCTGCTCCTCTCCCTCGGGTGGTGGTGGTGGAGGCAGAGGCAGCTCCTGCTCCTCTCCCTCGGGTGGTGGTGGTGGTGGAGGCAGAGGCAGCTCCTGCTCCTCTCCCTCGGGTGGTGGTGGTGGAGGCAGAGGCAGCTCCTGCTCCTCTCCCTCGGGTGGTGGTGGTGGAGGCAGAGGCAGCTCCTGCTCCTCTCCCTCGGGTGGTGGTGGTGGTGGAGGCAGAGGCAGCTCCTGCTCCTCTCCCTCGGGTGGTGGTGGTGGAGGCAGAGGCAGCTCCTGCTCCTCTCCCTCGGGTGGTGGCGGCGGGAACAGCAGCTCGTCTCCCTCCGGTGGCACTGCTGGCTCCTCCGCCAGCGGGGTTAGAGCTGTTGGCGCTGCCGGCTCCTCCGACAGCGGGGGTAGGGCTGGTGGCGCTGCCGGCTCCTCCGACAGCGGGGGTAGGGCTGGTGGCGGGCGTCTCCGCTGGGCTCCCTTCAGCAGCAAAAACAGCGGCTGCTGTGGAGCCTGAGCTTCACGCCCTCGTCCCTCCCAAAAAAAAATAGGGGTTTGGGCCTTCAGCTTCTCCCCTCCGGACACAGGACGCACTGGCTCCTCCCCTCCGGACCTAGGACGCACCGGCTCCTCCCCTCCGGGCCGTGGACGCACCGACTCCTCCCTCTCGGGCCGTGGACGCACCGACTCCTCCCTCTCGGGCCGTGGACGCACCGACTCCTCCCTCTCGGGCCGTGGACGCACCGACTCCTCCCTCTCGGGCCGTGGACGCACCGACTCCTCCCTCTCGGGCCGTGGACGCACCGACTCCTCCCTCTCGGGCCGTGGACGCACCGACTCCTCCCACTCAGGCTGTGGACGTTCGGGCTCCTCCCACTCGGGCTGTGGACGTTCGGGCTCCTCCCACTCGGGCTGTGGACGTTCGGGCGCCTCCCACTCGGGCTGTGGACGTTCGGGCGCCTCCCACTCGGGCTGTTGCAGCGGCAGCTCCTCCTCCTCATACTGGGTGGGGCAGATGGCCACTGTGTGTCCATATGCCCCACAGCCGGGGCACAACTCTGCCGCGAGCCCTTTTAAAAATAGCTCCCAGCTGTCATCTGCCTCCTCCTGGGCCAGCTCCATTTTCCTCCACCTCATCCTCTCTTCCCTTTTTTTGTTTTTTGTTTTAAACAAACAAAAAAAACTGCACTTCCGCTCCGAGTCTCCAGGGGGCGCTATCCCACTTCTGACACCAACCTGTGGCAGGATAGCAGCAGAGGGAAGACTCAGAGACAGAAAGTGCAGTGAAACCAAAATATTTTAATTAACAAAACACAAATAAAAAGGCATGGTGGCCAACCAAAAAGACAAACACAAAAACAGGCTTTAAACATAAACTATACAGAAAGAATCACTCACTCTCTCACACACACGTCTTTTCGCTGTTCCAAACACTCACCTCCTAACAAACACTCACCTCCTAACATACCCAACCACTCCCTTTTATACAGGTGCCTGGGCTAATTGGGCAATTCGCACCTCATTAGCCCAGGCACATTCCACACACATAAATTCACTGAACCACACCCCAAACTCACTCACATCCACTCTAAACAATACAAAAAACACAGAACCACCACAAAATAGGCTGCACCCCATCACAGTTACACACACGAAAACGTTGTTCTTTATGTTACATATGTCTGTTAATATCACCCAGGATATGTTGCATATAATGTATATTTTAGTAAGTGTTTTAAACTTCTAATTGTGGCAGAGTAGGGGGAGGAGATAAACAAACAAACAAACAAACAAACAAAAATGTAGTCTTGGGGCTGGATATAAGACTACATGCCCCAGAATGCCACGGGAGGGAGTCAGGACGAGGTTCACCTGACTCTAATTTTAATGTGAAGCACCTGAGGCTGCTTATAAATGCAGGGGTACTAGAGAGTGACATGAAGAGGGGAATCCCACAGGACCAATGGGATTCCCGCGGTACGGGAAAAAAAATGGTGTTAAATTTTGTGGGATGGGATGGTACAGGAGTGAAGCTCACAGGACCGGGCGGGAATGGGAAATGAAAAAATTAGAAGCTCTCAGGATGGGCAAGAACAGGATTTAAGCTTCCGTGGATGGGAAGGAACGGGACTACTCTGCCACCAGCAGACAGGAAGAGTGTTTTTTTGCTCTTTAAAGTCATGAAAGAGCCTATGACATGGAATTTAACTGTTACCATAAACATAAAACATAATATTAACAGGTCTCACTTGAACATATAATTACATTAATTTTACCAAATTATGTTTAATCGCTTTACAATCAAATAATACCCGGGAAATACCATTGGGGCCAGGAGACTGTGACCTCACAAAGGGAGCTAGCCGCAGGCTACTTGCATCTGCCAGTGTGGCTGACAGTGACAGTGAAAGTGAGAGTACCCTAATTTTATCAGTTTCAGAAACCTCTTATGTGAATCATATAGTGATGGATCTGACGTAGAAAGAGAAAACAGGAATTATCTTCCGTATCAATTCAAGCCGTGTGCCTCCGAATCAGAAGGGTCAAACTCGGAGAGAGACCAACAAAAATCAGCGTCTTGGCAACACGGAATGGTTAATAATGGTTAATTTTCACAAATTTGCCTTTAATTTTATTTATTTAATTCCCAATATGCTGCAAATATACAGTATTTTACAGCATATGCATTGTGTAGATCGCTGGATTCCACTTATCTTTTATATGACCGAAAATATTTGTTTAGGTCCTGTCGATGTTAAAAAATAAATACAGGGGAAATAAAATGATGAGATATGTCAACAAACCATATGGGGGGGGGGGGGGTCTTATATTTGTTATATTTGTACTGTAACACACAGAAAACGTATCATAAGTGTACAAGATCCTAGTTTATACTGTAATTGGGACTCATTGTATTCAGTTTCTGGGAATTGTCTGATCCCGAAGTTAGTTCACTTGAAGTGGACTAAACCACTTGTACGCTGCCATTGAGACATTGAATCTAAGTGAATCTAAATCATGTAACCGGTTCTCACCCAAAGTAGAAACTAAGTGGTGGATAACATAAGGGCACTTTATAGAAGAATTCCTCCATTGTCTTTCATATCCTGCTGCAAGAAGCAGGTTGCAGGGTGTCAGGAAACTTGTTATCCTAGTAGATAAAGTTCTCGTTAGTTTTGTTAATCAGGAGGTCAATAATGTACTTGCATGGATGATTGTATCAATGGCTGATGGATGCTTTTTTTTTTTTTTATTCAGAAAAATTGCATTTGCTAAGAACAAGAATCCAGCTTTTATTTCTAGCTAATACATAAGTCTTATTCTATTTTAAGAAAACAAAAAAGCATGGCACAAGACCAGATCATCAGTGTTAGTCCCTTGCTAAAACAGGGCAGCATCTAATTGTTTCTTAAATGGTTTCAGAGTTATTACCTGTGCAACCTCACCCTGTCAGCTATTGCAAACCTGTTCATACTAGAGTCAATCCCTCTCTTTCTATTTTACATTCATTTCTTTAAGTTCTGCTGTCCAGGATAACATTTAACTTATTTTTCAGCTAGTGATACTCAACTAGATCATTGATGGGTTACCCTTGGAAATAACTAACAAAACACGTAACAATAAACTATGATAATGTTAAAATATTGTACTTTCCCTGTATATATTTAAATGTCCACAAGATGTCAGTGTGAACTGCAAAATAACATAATTAGTAATGGAACATGAATGTCCCACAATCATGTTCAATTTTAGTCTGTTTGATTACCCAAATTGTGTTGGTTTTTATAAAAGAAAATCTCAGTGTATACTACACAAGCCCCCCTGGCGTATTAGCACACAGTGGTGGCGATGCAGGGATCAACCAAACTGCGGCCTCCCTTGCGCTTCAGCAACCGTATGGAATGAGCTGGGTTGGGCACTTTGCAGGGGCAACAGGTAGGCACCTTGCATCTTCTGTGTATCTTCAACTAGCCCGTGACACCGCAGGAAGGCTCAACAGTGATGCTGGTGTCTTAGCCCCACTTCCCCTCCATCCAGCACCCAATCCAGCCCAGTTTACTTGCCTTAGCCAACCATTCAGTTTTATTGATAACTTCATCACTTGCTTTAGCCATCCATTCCTTTTCATTGATGTTAACTTCATCTGTCACCTCTCTTTTGAGGTCCTCAATTGGCCTCTTTCCACCTCAACCAGATCCAGTTGCTACTTTTCTCTGCCTCCTCAGATAGAGCCTTCACTATACGCCACAATTCCTGTCCACTGAATCCAAAATCTATGAGAAGCTGGGTCATGGAGTGCACGGCAAAACTCTGACAACCCACCTCTACTGGATAAATCCAGACTCCACACCCTTGCTATTCCACCTCAGTGGCTAACTCTGCATACCGAGTTTCTTCCTCTTGTTTGCCTCCTACATGGAATCCTCCCATGGCACTGTTAGCTCCCCCAGGAGAACAAGGCGTACTGAGGCTGACCACAGAACACTGTCAGGCTGATGAGTAGTTTTAGCAATCTCGTGTGGGAGAATAAGGCGCTGTCCAACATCTGCCTGCATTCTCCAATTGTCCTTCATTCTAATAACCTTTCCTGTTGATTGCTCTGCTAGACAGAAGAATGTCATTCTCTGAGTGCCAGGTATTGCTGATATTGGCAGTAAGCTGTTGATCTTATTACGCCATTCCTCCAATACTAATGCCAAGCATTGCAGCGCCTGGTCATGATGCCAAGTGAAGTGACCCTGGCAGAGCCACTGTACATCTTGTAAGAATGTGTTTCAGGATGGCCAATAATGAACACAAAGGACATGCAGGGTTCTCTCCTACCCACACATTCAGGTTCCGTGGTGATGGAAGAACATAATATGTGATCCTGATCTGTTCCTCCTCTGTTCTATTGTCCACAGGTATCGCCAGCCAATCTTCCGCTGTTCCACATTTTGTTATCTCATCTATTCTCCCTGCTTAGCCTGGGACACAACCTTGACACAGCTCATCCTCTGCTCCTGCTTTTGTACTTCTAACATCCTCCTTTCAGCTGGAGCTGCATCTTGGGGGAGCCGAACTGAGACCAAGTGCCTTTGCATCTTCCACCGCGTCCTTTGCTGCCCACTTTCTTCCAGTAATACTACGGGTGCTACCTCCCTTACACGCTCGTCATTTCTAACCAAACCACAGTGCACTTAAATGCCTGAGTTTCTCTTTGGAGATTATGATTATGTAATAAGGTTTATCTATACAAAATGTTGTTTGTAGCACTAAGGGTCAGAGATTCCAGTACTGCTTTGGAATGGTTCAAATGTTCTCTTAAAAGCAGTCAATAATTTGTGGTCCAGGGAAAAAAACATCTGGGGTCCCTCAGGGCTCCATACTTGGTTCATTGGTTCTCTGCATATATGTGTATATATATTGTGACAAAGTGGGGGTGCCTTGCCACAATTCGGGACCTTTTCACTGTCTTCTTCGGTGTAAGAGAAACATATACTGGACCACAGATGTTATTTAAATAGAACAGGGCCTGTATATTTATTCATAAAAACAAAACAAAACAAACAAAAGCCTAACTCCTCAAAGGAGTACTAACTAAACAGAATACAGTCCCTGACTGATCATCCGGCAGCTAAGCTGCTTACCGATACGAAACTACAACGCACAGTTTTTACAGAGAAACACAGTACACACAGTACTTACTTTACATGACTGTTTGGAAGCAGAGCACACAGCTTTCTGCTTCCTCCAACTCGGCAGCCCTGAATTAACAAACTGTGAGGCTTATATGCCCCACAGTAACAAGTGTGGGCAGCTGGCTCTAATTTACAATGGTCATGCCAACTGCCAAAACAATTAACAATCATACAATTACAATTAACCAATTACACCATTTTCATTAACATGGCTGCCATTTGCAGATACTGTCACCAAGATGGAGTAGATGTTCCCTAAACCCTCAGGGTCCTAAAGCCTCCAAATTAAGATCAGGAACACCTACTCATATATATATATATATATATATATATATATATATATATATATATATATATATATAATGTGCGTGTGACTGTTACGTCTGGGTAAAATCTTCAGAGATCCTGCAATAAGTTTTTACTATAATACTGATGCTACACATACAGTGCTACCCCCTTATAATGTGACCTGTTATAGTGTGCAATCGGTTATAACACAGTAAGGTCGTAGCTCCCATTTCCCCCATAATGCAATTTGACCCACAAACATTGGATGGATGTTCCAGATATACAGTACGAAGCATGGCAGACAGCAAAAAATGAAAATCTTTCTCTGTTAAAATGAAATTTGATGTGGTGTACAGGGTAAGAAAAGGTGAAACAAGCAGCAGTTTCAAAAGGTATAAATGTTGCAGAATCTACATTGCGTGGATGGCTAAAAGACGAAGAAAAACTACATTTTCTTGAGAAGATTGACTCCAAAGAGGTCTGCTCGAGGAAAATAAAGAGCTGCGCTAAAGAGTGAGACAAGCTGCTGTATGAATGTGCTGCTGTGAGAGTGCAAGACTGTTTGTTGTTTTTGGTGTGGGCCAGGCTAACAGGGGCCGGGAATATTTGTTCCAATAAACCATGGATTCAAGTACAGTTGTCTCCGGTTAAGACGGAGTCAGCCACCAGACACAATATGATGTTTTACTTGTCATGACACACGTGCATCAACATATGAACTGAATAAGTAAAAGAAAAGCAATAGGCAAGTGTATCTTAATGAAGTAATAGACAAACTAATGTTAATAAACTGTCAAACTAAATTAACACAGCACCCCAACACACGTTAAATAATGCAGCAGCAATATACAAGACATGCAAATTATTTAACAGAATGGTAAAGCAACTCACCAGAACGGTAAACACCAAATTGTTCAGCGACTTGTGTATGATTCAGGTTTTTTTCAAGAGCTCGAATAGTTTCCAACTATTTGTAGCAAGAGTAACAGCGGCGCTTTTCACTGTTTCTTTACATGCCAATTTGTGGCGATGAGGTGCACTCGTGGATATCGGAATACAAAACAAGTCAATGATATGATGGCGGTTCTGGAAAGATTTAATAAACCGATCAGTGTGCCTCAAGACACTCTTGTGATGACAAGTCACTTTTGAAAAGACTGAATAAAGTTTGAGCTATCAGGTTACAAAACAGTACTGTAGCTGTTGTGAACAAATCGCTATCAGTGCCAAAAAGGTGTTCTTTTAAGCAAAGTTTCTGTTACTTTAGCTGGAGCATTTATAATGGGAAAAATCAGTTTCACCACAAGGGTGTTCCCTTAGGCGAAGTCTTCTCTTAGGAGGTGTTCTTATATGCGGAAACTACTGTACCTGTAAATTATGTGGGTCTCCTTCCTTCATTTTCCACCGTACGCTACAATATTAATTTGGCTTGTGGGCATTGTAAATCCTTTCAGGAATAAAAATGTTAATATTCGTTATAAGGTGAAACACAAATAACTCTGTCTCCTAATTATGGACCCTGACAACCGCATTATAATGGAGTAGCACTGTATTTATTTGGCAATGAAGCCACCTGTCTTCTCCAGTTTCTCATCTGTCAGCCCATATTGCTGATGTTAAACTCTGGATGAAGCAATATTTTTTACAATTTAATGCTGATAAAATAGAGGCCATGGTCCTGGGGTCTTGACATGAATTATGTAATGCATACAGGAATTATGGTATATCTATTGAACAGCTCAGAGGTCTGCAGCTTACTTTTGCTACCCATATCTGTAACATTATTATAATGTCATTCTTTCAACTCAGAAATATAGCCAAACTTAGATTGTGCTTGGCCTTGGCAAATGCTGAGAGATTGGTTTGTGCTTTTGTTTTGATCTGGATTGGTTATTGCAGTGCTCTTTTCATTGGCTTGTCCAATAGGGTTGTGAGTAGGCGGCAGCTTGTTAATTTAGTTGTATTAATGTCATGCAAGACCCTACATGGTTTTCCTCCTGTTATACTCTCCAGCCAGGGAGCATGCCTTTTCAAACTATGTGCCTAAGCTCTGGAACTAAATTCCAAAAGATATTAGGGACTTGGATTCTGTTCAATCCTTTAAAACCAACTTGAAGACTTAATTATACAGTTTGGCATTTGCAACTGCTTAGGCTTGTATCTTTTAATTTTATTAGTGCAGGTTGAGTTGTTAAATTTTTGTAGGCCTGTGTTTATAATAGTAGTTTTGTATTCAATATGAGCAGAGCTGTGTTTTATAAATCTAAGTTTGTTGTTGTTGTATATGTTAGGACCCCAATCTGAAATACAACCCCATCGGGATCGGGTCGACCCCATTGCCTTGGGGTTGATTGACATTTTTTAGAGCCCTGAAATATTTTCGTGTTCGGTTTTGGGGTTGTGTTGCGAATTACCCCATTGTAATACAGAAAATTAACTTTGTGAAGGAATGAAAACTAAGTAAACTCTATGGGTAGAATTGTACACAGTTGTTGCTTTTTTAAATAGTGTGTACTGTTGTGGATAAACATACATTAAATACAATGCAGCAAATACCTTAAAGTAAGTTAGCTTTCATTTTTCTTCATACAGGATCGTCTTCAGTTTCAGACAATATTAATAAATAAATAAGAACATGGAAGGCTAAGGGAGATAAAACACAATTCCTCTTCAAAAGACTGTGTAGATTAGGTGGTTCCAATAGAGCAGAATCCAACACATATACATTTTCTTCCTCTTGAAAACTGTGCAGGTTAGATGCTTGTTATGGGACAGGATATTCAACAACATACAAAGTTCCTCTTTTAAAAAAACAAACAAAAAAAAACTTTATATAGGTCCTTATATTCTCCAATCGAAAGTTAGGTCAGTGAGAGACTATAGACCTTATACTTAGTAGTGACACAATGGTATTAAGAACTATTTGCATAACTAAGAACTTTAACTATTTACATATAAAGTAGATGAACAAAAATAAAAACCTGTAACAGGTTCATATAAGCTATCCCTTAGCCTCTTTGTTTAGCAGGCATCTTGCAGACTTCTCACCACCTTCAACTTCTCTTCTGCTCAGATGTACTTGAGGGCCCCCCTACTGACCACTGATGCATCCCACCACTGCCACTAAATGTGGATTACACACAACAGGTAAGTAACAAGTTTTTTTGTTAGTACAGTTACATATTTGTTTAAAAATAAGTGTTTAAATTAAAAGAACAGTTAAAATGAAGGTCCAAACAAGTCCATTGCGAGTTTTACAATGTGGGGGACAACAGGTAATTAACATGTTCAATACTAATGGCACGAGAGGTCCCCTGGTGGCACACCTAGTAAAAGCACAGCCCCGTGATGTACAGGGTGAGTCATACAGTGCAAGTTCGTGTCCTGGCTGTGTGAAGTAGCCGGTCGCTGGGGATTCGGAAGGGAGCGTTGCACTGATTCTGGCGCGCCAGTGGGTTAGGGAGGCAAAACTGCCAGGGACTGTTTCACCTCATCGCACTACAGAAAACCCTGCTGACCAGGCACCCAGTGAGCTCAAAAGCGGACACCTGCAGGGCTGGCTTTTGTCCTCCAGAGTTTGTTAGCTTGCTGACCTTCTCTTGAGTTCCTGGGTGTAAAAGAGGTAGCTGACGGTCGTGGGATTGGAGAACACCCACTGAACCGTCAGATCTCCTGAGCTGTGTGGGGGAATTGCTGCGGTGAGGGGAAAAAGTATTGGACATTTCAAATTGGGGAGAAAATAATTGGGCACACTAAATTAAATAAATACAAATCTTAATGGCACCAGCCTATTACCAATCTGTTTACAAGGAGAAAAATACCTCTTTGAACGTGTAGAAAAGGATAATCAGCTTACATTCAATTCAGTCACTTAATAGAGAATAGCAAGTATTGGTATGTTATGCATTTTAAAACAAATGTGTTCACTACTTCTTAGGATGCTATTTTCCCTCCCCCAGATATCTATTACAATACAGTTCAGTATACACACAAATACTGATATTGCATTTCTAGATTTTAGAAGTGCAGTACTAGTACAAATTACAAACAAGTTACACTGTGATTATGAGGAATAAGAGAAGCTATAAAAAAAGAATCAGCCTTATAGGGTCAGACCTGTTGTATCAATTGGCTTTTCCTGTTCCTAAAATATTTAAGGCTTCAAGGAGAAATTATGCATGATGTCCTTTGGCTAATTCCAAAATAAAGCAGCTATAAACCCATATTATTCATATGCACGGGTAATACAATATTAATTCCCACTCATCATTCATGTCCACACAGTGGCAGTGTTGCTCTGCTAGTTATTTTGATATCCCAGTCAGTTGTGAAACCTCCTTTAACAACTGTATCTGTTGTCTGTCCATTTAATGATCAGGTTTACTTTGACACACAATCGGAGTAAAAAAGTAAACCTGTAAGAATATGTCAAGTCATTATGTCTTGCTTGTTTAGTTTTTTTGTTCACACTTCTTTCAAATGTTTTATCCAAATCATTAGCTGAAACATTTTGTTTTGTCACAGTTTTTTTCATCATTGGTTGCCATTTTAAAAATGTATATTTATCTTAGTAAAAATATACTTAAATGCAATCAAAAGGTTTATTTGGGAAATTGATAATCATATTGCTGCTCCTGTTTGAGATGTATTAAACATATTTCAAAATGCTATGCAGTGTAGTCAAACAGAAAATAAAGTATGTAAATCAATTTGCGCTACTGAGGTTAGAATTATTTTAAAGGCTAGGTTATTACTCCTTTTTTGATGCCTTGTGTATCATTGAAATGTAATGAATACATGACTACTACATAGCTACTGTACATCCTCCTACTTTGCCTTTTTTAAATAGTCTATCAAGATCATTTTATCTTTTTACACATCATACAATACAAAATAGACTAAAAGGACCAATCCATGTATCGTGACTTGAATATCGTTATTTTGGTGTATTATCTTGGTGCAGTTTAGAAGGGTCTCTGCATCTGGGGAACTACTCGGCTTCAGAAAGGGGATTTTTAAAAACAACCCATTGATAGATGACTTATTATATCTGAATCTATGTAAACATGTTGCATGCACTGTATTGTAGATAGTGTGTAAAATACTTGTATATGCAAAACATGAATAAAACAATTCTAACAAGCCCATCTAACATTTTTGGGAAACGAAGAGAACAATAGATAACATGCTTTTACCACTGCTTTTTTTTTTGGTTTTTTTACATTTATTTAAAACAAATCTAGAATTGCTTCCTTCACCTACACAAAACAGCATTACTTAGTCTGGCCATTTTATTTACCATTACTCTCTCCAGGAGACAAATGCAGTTTGTCAGACTTCGAGTTTGTAGTCTTGCCACATTTGTCTGTCAGTATTTGTCAGGTAGTTTGTAAAAGAGAACAAGAGTTCAAATAGCTGCAGTATATTAAAAGCTGACTTACAAAGCAAGCACATGCATTAGAAGGTGCTGCAGAGACAAATACAGAGTGATCCACAAGATTGGATAACCCAATCCATAAGATCCAGTAGATAAGTTTAAATCCTTTTAAACTAAATTTTGTTTCCGAACGATCAATAGGGAGAATGACCATAGAAATTCCTGGCTGGGTAATTAGAAGTATAATAAAACTACCCTGAAATGCTGTCACTTTACATATGGTACAGTATAACATTGTGTATATATATTCTAGGTCTGGTGTTTTATACTGAGGCGCTCTTTATTTTTGCAGTTTTTCCATGCCTTTTTCATGATTTGTCCATGGATTACCATGGTTTGCTTTTTTTTCATGATTTTACCATGGATTACCATGGTTTGCTTGGTTTTTCAAAAGGCTTTATCATACAGTTCCTCCCTGGGCTATATTTTACCATGATTTCACTGTGCTTTATTACACTTTACTATGCTTTTACTGTGCTAAACCTTTATAAGGGATATTTGGCTGTTAGCATTGGGTTGTGGGCTAAAAAAAAAAAAAGGAAAAAAACCGTTGTTTTCAAGTTGTTCTGACTTATGTATATTTGTATACCATTGTGTGTATAAAGTTATCACAAGTTCCACTCAATACCAGTACAAACGAATGTAACATCATGCAGTATATAAGGAAATATTGTTGGCTGCAGCAGTAAGGTACACACAAGCACACAACATCTGTGCAATATCCAATAACAACTAATGGTCCTAGCAAGCCAAGTCATATAACAGGGGCATGTTATGAAGCATATGATATGATGGCATCTCTAATCTCAGATGGAAAGAGAATCCAGGATGTTTCAGCAATATTTGATAAGGGCATAGCTCTGTTATTTGTGTTGAATAATAGCTGATAAAGCATTGCTGTTTCCATGCTAACTGTATCCTGTTTCATTTTGCAAAAGTAATACTTGAGTCGGATATCAGTCTGTGAGCCCATGAACATTTTTGAAGATTAGATTTTGCCACAGTCATTCCATACATATATAACAAACAACACATCTGCAGTTTTTTGTAGCTGTTGACAGTATATGCAGTAGGTAGAACTTTGTTTTAATACACTGCAGTTGGTATCAGACGGCTGAATGAAAATAATATTAATAATGCTTCCCCACTTAAATATTTTTATTTCAATTTTCCACATATATACATGTATTATTAATAGAGTGGACAAAGTGAGCAAAGGGAAGTTTACAGTACTCTACAGTTCTCCAGCGCCATTCATTAAAAGATAAGAAATTGATATACCTGTGTATAGGTTATGGTTGCCACTAGTTAGTTGCACAAGAACACTCCTGTGCAGAGTGGATAAATTATACTCACTCCCCCACACATAGTGTACTCACATGATCCCTTTGGCTGTGTGAAAGGGTTATGGCGGTATTATACCAGCATAAATTGCAATTTTGTGCTGCATGAATAGGTATTTTAAATCATTTTTTAAACGTCTCTGAGATGGCTCAGTAGCAGCATTTGTGCGTGAAAGTGGTATAAGACTAGAAACTTAGAAATAAATAATGTGCAAAAACAATCAACTGTAATAACTGTTGTGATGTGAAATGAGTAATGAACCGGAAGTGTCTCAATAGCTTAGTTAATGTAATTATATTATATTATTATCCACAAACGTGGTTTGCTTAATTTCTGTGTGTTTTTGGCTTGTTTAAAAGTTGTATAACATTATTACTAGAATTTTATTATAAGTAGAATCAAACCACTGGTATGCGTTTTTGTGTATAGAATGGTTTAAAAGAACAGACACAGTATGGACTCTAGATTAGATTCTGTATTTTGTAGAAAACTGACCGTGGATAATGGTTAATGAGGGTTGTGGTCAATTCTGGACCCATCTAATCACTACACAACACTGGGAAACTTGTAGCTAGGGTCTGTATGTTGGCTAGTTTGTTTCATAATCTGGCCTTGTATCTTTTTTTTTTGGTTGTCAGGCTGTATACATGGATTGAATTTGAAATATGTCAGCCACCTACTGCTGTATCAGACACATATCCACCACTTCAAAGATCCAGATTGGACATCAAAATGGTGTAGTATTCTGGGATAGGGCTGTCACCTTGAATAACTGAACCCGAAAAATATGTTGAAAAATGTAGCTTCAAAGCTAGTTAGTCATTGTCTGAGGTTGTTCTAAATTAGCTTATTCGGGTGGATTTAGAGCTACAGTACATGTTCCGTATGTTAAAGTACTGTGGTAAAGCCGAAGAAAGTGTACCACGTAATCGCACTAGATAAATGTTATTTAAATACACTTTTTTATAAAATATATATATTCCATAAATGGGCTTTTATTGCTGGGGGATTGTCCTTTTCACACTCAGGATGCATTATAACCCAAGAAGGTATTTATATTGCTTGTTTAGAAAAAAAAAACTGTAGTGAAGAATTGTTAAGCAGTGTATACTCTGCTTTCTCATTCAGTGCTTACACAGTTTCACCCTGTGATGTCAAAGTGGTAATGCTTAGTGGCACCCTCAGTGTTACCATATCTTTTGCATTCCAGTTTTCTGAAAGGGGCTTTAAAGGATTTGTTTATGCACAAATAAGAATCATGCTTAGAAAATAATAATTGAATATGAAATGCATGCATTTCCTATGGTAATTCTGTTTTAAGACAGACAAATGCCTTTAACATGAAGGCCAAAATAAATAGCTCTTCAGGTCATTTTTAAAACCAAAAAACAACTAAAAAAGTGATTAAAAAAGGGAAGGAGACATAGGCACTCAAGCAGCTAATACAAGAAGATATATCACCATCCTGAATGGTTGTGACAACCATAGACCATATCAGCACCTGTTTGTTTGCACAATACCTCGTTGCATTAAAAAAAGCCGTCCCGGCTGTCTTGGGCTCTGGAGTCGCCTGTTTCATCACCTGACACTGCAGCAGATGTTATGGGCTGATAACAGACTTCACTCCATTCCCATCACATCTAAGATTACCCCTGGAAAAAATCAAATACATTATGATGCTTCCAGCCATTTATAGAAAAAAATTGAGTGCTAAATGGCCTTTGTGGTTTTCTATACATGATCATATTTCTCTATCATAATCAATTTATTCTATAACTGGGTCCCCAACATCATCATTAGCAATGATAATGGTATTATTTACCAAGGCCAAAAATGAGGTGATCGTACCAGGTCTTTGTTTTTTTGTTTGTTTGAAGGCAGTTGTTGTTTGGATGCATTTGTCTGGGCTTTCACTTTTTATATACTGTATGAAATTATTGTTCGGTTATTTTCATTTTTTTCTGTCACAATATGTATAGTAACTCGACAGGACTTGCACACTTTTTCAATTGTACCTTCTTTCCTTTGCTGTCTTCCACAACAATCCATGGGCACAGACACATTCTTCTTGGGTTTTTGTGAGTTTAAGCAATTTTTTACATTTCGCCACAATTTGCAATTCGTTTTAAATTCCACAACTGTAATACAGCTTTAAATCTCACGAGCAAGAGCAATCCTCAGTTTCTTGAAATCTCGTTTTAAATCTGGCAAGCTTGTTATAATCCTCCAATAAAAATGTAGAAATTTGCTGCCACTCATTAGTTGGAGTGGATTTAATTATTCAGAACAAATCAATGCGAAATGCAAGTCAGAAGGAGGAACATTGCCCAACTGCACTGCACAAAGTTTTTTGGAGGGTTTTTTTGTTTTGTTTTTTTTTCACGGGGAAAGGTGAATTGAGAGACCATTTTCAGTGTTTTTTCATTGTTAACTGGATATAACCAGTTTCATTTTCTTTTATCGGTTAAAACTGAAAATCAGAAACCCTTGTTATAATTTGTTGTTGTTATTATATAACAGTGACTTAAAAATGGAAATATATTTTTAAAAAAGGGACATTTATTGATTAACTATTATATCCCATGAGCTCAGTGCAGAAACTGAACAGCCAAATAGCCATACAAGAAAAAGAAAAAAAAGAAAGGAATTAATGTCGCCTGTGATAAATTTAAATACACCTATGATAAGCCGACCAAGGTAATCAACGTTATAATGATACTGGGAGCATCCTGACAGCATGGCACTGCTGTATCAGTGAAAGTCATCTGCTGAATTTCTATAGTGGCACACAGGGATGGCAGAAACCATGACAAAATACTGCTTCTCATGTGTGTGTGTGAGAGAGATAAGCTTGAAATAATTGCTACTTGACAGGTCTGAATAATTGCCAAATTAGACAGATGGTGTATATTATCATTAAAAAAAAAAGATAAAAGATGAGAATATATTACCAATTGTACAGATCTAGATAGATGACCGGATAGAGGGATGCTTTTCATTATTCTTTGTTTTTCCTTATGGACATACATTGGGGAACGCAGAAAAAAAAGTGATTGTGACTCCCCCGTTGGCTGCTCACAGTTAAATTATCGCTACCCAGAACAGACAGGGTGTTCCGATTTGTTCGGAGAAAAATAACATGCAGCAGTGAGTCATCCCAGTTCTCAGACATATGAGGGATCAGATTTTATGTTTGTCTTTTGAAGAAAAATCTTTGATCAGTTTGTATGTAAGACCTCTTGTTTTGTCTTCAGAACAGTCATGGTACTATGAACTTTAAAGGCTTTATGGAGACATCATTTTATGTTTATTCTATATTCTTTTGCATTTGTTGTTAAACAATATTTCTGATCTTATAAGGCACAGGATAATTGTTCAGTGGTTTAAAAACAGTAATACAAATAAAATGAAGCAACAAAACACATTTACTGTATAGTCCTAGAAATGGAGTTCACTAGTCCAACTTGCTTATAAGGATGTATTCATTTTGCAGTTTGGTAATTGTTCTGGCTTTTGATTCATAAAGTTTCAAATCAAACTGCAGATTATATCAGTGTAAAGTATATACACTTTACATACTGACCAGCAATGGATAGGCACCAGATTATTCTATTTATTACAATTCATGGGAACCATTAACGAGAATGCTTTATGAATATCTTTCTATGATAATAAAATGAGTAGAAAGGTATGTTATATTCTGATTACGGTTGACAAAGAAACCCCTTTAAAAGGGAACTTTAGGTTAAAGAACAGATGGATAAATGAAGTACTACATTTAAATACTTCCTCACAGGCATGACATTTAAAAGCTTTATGTAAATTCGACTTTTTGATCCATGGTAATTCAATCCAAAAGAATATGTTTACTCCTGTCAGTTGATGTTCAGATATACATACATAGATGGTGCCATTGACTCCACGTCTCAAAGCTTTCACATTCAAAGATGTCTAAAGTACCAGTACTTATGAAGAGGAATATTTGATGACAAAGGAAATATTTTTGTTATCTATCAATCTCTGAGGCACCCTCCAAGAAAACACATGCAAATAAGTTGAAAAAGAACATGATGTTACACAGACAAGAAAACAGATACTATAAGGTAATGAGTCCCAACTTTGCAGGTTTTGTATTTGAATATACAGTAGAACTTGAATTTACAAAACTGTCACAAAAGGTATAGAATTTAGCAGACATTCATATTTTGGACTTCATGGAGAGCATAATTAATTTCGGCAATCTTTTTTACTAACTTTTACTAAGAATACATATGTTAATTTTCAAGGAAATTGGCTAAACAGAAGTACATGGTAAGACATCTTTCTCATAGCACAGCGCAGATGCTATGATAAGGAACACAAACGGATGTAAAGCATCATTTTAGTATAAAATGTGCTACACTGTGTGTGGCTGCAGAGAAATAGCCCTTAGGGATAAAATAAATGTTGATAACCTATATCCCTAAGCTAGTTAACACCCCCTGTTTTCCCATTGTTATTAATCAGCTTCTCCGGTAAGAATTATTTCCCTTCATAAACCAGCCCCCATATTAATTCCCATGTGCTCCCCTTATGCTTGCCCACTACAATGTGCTAATCTTGATTTCCTGAAGGGCCACACAAACTCTGACCAGGAAATAGTACAGTGTTGTCATCTTACAAAGGGAACAAGGGTTGTAATGCATTTAGAGCTGGGTTCTTGCTAGATGATTGCTTGTTGTGCACTACATTTGATGCTTCTGTTAAGATCCAGATGATTGTGTTATTATTATTTATTATTGTATACAGTAGTTTGTTTATTCTAGTAAATCAGACTACCATTATCAAGTTTCTACAGAGAGGTTAAGAGTTTTCATATTGCCATAGTATTCCTTTGAAAAATAATAAATGTTAAATATATATATTTTTTTATTAAACTTATAATAGGTTTGCTTTAGTATACACTGTTTATTTGACTAAATGTACTGAATACATATAGACACTAGCTTTCAATACCTCATACACCATGTCTCTGTTTCACATTTTGCAGATCAATGGAATCTTTTTGTACAATATATTCCTATGTGGCAGTTTCTGTTTGAGCATGATTACTAGAATTTGACATACCATAAAAAACAGTGTATAAGTCACACTGGTGTATAAGTCATGCCCCCCACCCCCTTTTTAAGACAACAATTTCAGGAAAAAGTCTAGAGGTCACACCGGTGTATAAGTCGCTCCCCCATTTTTAGGACCCCCTAAAATACCTAGAAAATAGACTTATACAAAGGTTTTTACAGTATATTGACAGAAATGTATATATTAAAGTTGGATTTAATTTGATTACAGTATGATCTTCATTCTCAGTAGAAATTGTCAGTTATTATTATTGCCTGAATACATTCCATACTTTCTAAATGTCATTATGTGGAAAATGCTGCAAATGTGTTTAAATGCATGTGCTTTTGTTTGTACAATTCCATTACCACAGGCTATTTCCATAAACCTACACGTGAAATTGTGTTGATGTGGAATTCTCACCAGACATTGTGTAGGTGTGAAGAGCCAAAGGCATCATACCATGATTTAAGACTTTATCCTGTATGTGAAATTATATGTAGGCAGAAATCTGCCTGGTATTGCTTTGAGTGAAGGGCTTTAATCCTAGACCACCAACGAAAGTAACTGTAGTATGCAAAATGCATTGGCTCTTAATATTTTAAACAGTACTTGTAAATGTACTTGTAAAATGTAAAGTTAGAATAAACCCATACAAATTCTATATGTAATTCACGTAATTTCTGACTGTGAAAAGCAAAACTACTGTACAGTGCAAGTGGGTCTTTCCAATTCACAAACTGTAGGCTTACAGTCATTACATTCTTTAAGGAGTTCCAAATGCAAAAAAATTACATTTTGAAAGCTTAGAAGAAAGATAAAACACATTTTAATGGATAGAGTTAATAAAGAGGGTGTATTTTCTAAATATTAAGACAACATCCAATTGATTTTGTTTAGAATTAGGAAAACTGCACTTAAAATCAAATAATTTCAATCAAATCACATACAGAGAATACTTGTAAACTTGTTTGCTTTTCTGCAAAGGAGAATCTGCCCCTAACCAATACGTCATCAGCAAGCGCATAAAAGCTCTGTGTGTTATTCTTTCAGCCTTGCAGGTGTCCGCTTGACCTCACCAGGCACTTGGTCAGTAGGGTCCACCAGAGCCAATACCAGTTCTACTGTACTACAAGTTTTAATAAAATAAACAATATATTTAATATCAAGCTCAATTTATATTTGCTCTAGATAACTAGTTCAATGCGGTTGTGACCAAATTGGAAAACAAGATTTACATCAGGTTCCTGTGGGGCTGCAGTTTTTATGGCTTTCATGCATTGTCCATTTGTATGGTGGTAGAACCAAGCTTGTATCCACCTGGTGTAACTTGTTACATCACACAAAGACAGCAGGCACTGAACATGGAAGACAACACCCAGACTACATTGATGGCCCAACCTGCAAGGTCATCTTGATAGGGAACTAGCATGAGTCTCCCTCCTTAAAATCTGCAATGATTGAAAATCATGCCCTTTAACAAAGGTGAGAAACAAAAACTAAATGATTCCTTGCGTGGCCTTTTTAGGCATTAAAGAAAAATGAAGAACGAGAGGTCCAACTTGACACAGATAGTACATATAGTATATTAACTTTTTTTTTCTTCTCACTTGCGCAATATACCAAATGTACAGCCATATCTTGACATTATGCCTGCATTCTGATAATATGATAAAGTAATGTAAAACAACTCTGAACCTTGACCAATGTCTTGGTTCATATTGTACCAATCTACCACATTTCCCCCCCCCCCCCCCCAAGTCTGTGAATTGGGACTTTTGACAAACTTTATTTTAAAATGAGTGGGTTAGAAATCTTCTACTTTCTTTGTTTCCATTCCAACGGGCTACTGCAGTAAAAACACTGGACTGTACCTTCGGGACACATACAGTAAGATAAGCTTCGGGAGCTGTCCAGGACATTCTGCAGCAGTGTAAAGTAATTAGTAGAAATAGACTTGAATACTGTGGGTGAGAAAAAAGATGAGGGTAAGTCTTTGATTCTCGTTTTGTTTGATGCGACTCCAATAAGAGATTTCAGATAAAACTGATTTCGGTGTGAGGGAACCCAAACTCTTTCTCAGCCAACTGATTAGGGAGGTGCTTTAAAGAGACTTCAGAGATTTCAACTTTTGCCAACTATTGCTGTGTGGTCAAGTTAGGTTTAATTATTTTTATTTTTTGCACAAAAAAGGCAGTTAAAGTCCAAGAAAATTCTACTATGTTAAAAAAAAAAAATCTTAATGTCTATTGCATTAACTTTCCCTGTTAAAATAATTTATGTTTAACATTCTAGAACAATGTAGCAGCGTGCACATCTTTATAGTTATATAAAGCAATAATAGGCAGGATTTTTTTTTTTTGGGTGGGGGGGGGGGGGGGGGGGGGCAGAGGTGCATTTGCACTTTACTTTATACAACATGTAAATGTGTTCAAGGGGAAAAACAAATCCAAAAGGTAATATTCTGATCTCAAAACGTTGTCAAGTTGGGTCTTAATGGATCCTTCGGCATCAACAACATGATTTGTGCACTCAGAATCAAGATACACAAAAGCATGTAAGACCAGGAAATAGAGTATGTTACCCCTCCCCTCCCATACACACACATTTGGATCCCAAATTCTGCCTGTGAAAGCAATACTACTCAATAATTATCTTGCTGGCAATAATGAACCAAAATATGTTTATATGTATGTATTGTTGTCAATGTTATGTGATTCTGCATCCTGGAGCTCCATCTCATTTTCTCTTTAGTCAACAAAACTACTTTGTGCAGTGTTTTAATTTTATACTTAGGGTTTAATATTACATTTAAAACTTAATCTACCCAAAGACAATTATTATAAGTATGATTTTAATAGATCTATAAGGAAGTGAAAGGAAAAAGTATACTTACTATAAAATGAGTAGTACTACGTCTCCAGCTAATGCAAAGTAAGCTAATGTTATTACTGGATAATGAACTCAGAATGGAATGGCCATGGTATATAACTGCCATTAAGAACCTCATAATATGGGGAAAAAAGGCAAAGTGAAATACAAAGAACTGTAAACTGCTGGTTTAATGCAAAGTGATGCCATGACAAAAATGTAATGTGCTTAAATCACACATCATGCATAATATTGTTCGATTGAGATTACAAATGGAATATGCAGAAAATACTTCAATTAAATAACCCAGAAATTGGATCTTTTTTTTTTCATAAGGCCTTTTAGGTAATCGAAAAAGCAGCTAACATTAAAAATAGGAATGCAATCTTCATAGTGTTACATTTTTTCAACACATTCTTAAATAGCAATGGTTGACAAACAGACATACAAAAATACTGTAGCACTTTAGATTACAGTGCACACATAACCATGTAATTACTGTGTCATTTTATGGTAATAATCCAGTAATAATCCTTTTATTGGGTAAATACCAATTGTTTTCCATTCTTTCATTGTAACTACTGTTGGAATAGATTGGAATACTGTAACTGAATAACTGTTCATTTATTTGCTGCTTGTTTCTCGTTGCAATCAGTAACTGCATTTATGAGAATACCAATTTAAGATGACAGGCAACAGCAAGTTATTAATAATGTAATTATAGCAGCAAACAAGATCATTTCCATTGAACTACCTACTTATTCCAACAGTAGTTACAATGAAAGAACAGAAAACAATTGGTATTTACCTGGTAAAACTGAGTTATTACTATAAAATGACACAGTAATTACATGGTTATGTGTGCACTGTAATTTAAAGAGCTACCATATATATATATATATATATATATATATATATATATATATATATATATATATATTACTTGCAAATAGGTCTTTATTTTCTAACAATGGATGGCGTGATATAAATGGAATGATAAAATATATTGGCATACGTCATGATTGAAAAGTTTTCCTCAATACTGTAGTGTGTGAAACAGTATTTAAAATACTTTATTCATGTTCAGTGATCTCGAGTATAAGTCAGACCTAATGGGAACTAAACCCAGTGAGAGAAATTAATTAGAACTAGTTTCTTTAATTTCCTTTTCAAACTGTGGTTGCACATAAGCTGTGTGTGGAGTCCTCAGAAAACTTTGCAAACATACAAAATTATTCTACTTCAGGGGAAACAAACATGTCTGGCAAATGGAGCTGAAAACAGCAAATCCCTCTTTCAAGTTATTGCTTATTGTTTGCTTATGTAAAGGGTTAAAGACATCTACTTTCTACCATCAGCCCCGATTTCATTCTTTCTCCTATATGAGATGGAACAAAGAAGTGGGTTGGGTGGAATTAAAAAGTATATATAAAAAGAAAGTAGTGATCAAACAGTGCTGATAAGAGGAGTCTGTGTGCTTTCTGGTGATGTGTGTATTCAACTGCAGGCTGACTCCTCTTATGCTAATACAGCCAATTTCCTCTTTTATTTCATTTCTGGAGCCTAAATCTGTGATTTCTGATAACGTTCCCTTGGATACCGCCTTCACGCACAGACTGGGAACTGATGGAGATGTGTAACTCGTAGAGAGCACCAGTGAATGAATAATTTAAAACTCCACCCGGAGATTTGAGGCGAAACGGCAAGATAAGAGACACCACTAGGTCCCTCTCTGTTTATTCAGAGCTTCATCTTCCAATGACAGGTGACCTGCAAGGTCAAGGGCATGATGGGAAATTTAACCAGCAGTGGGAGATGGTGCTGAATCCCATAAGAAAGAAAAGCATCAGTCTCTGTCTGATGGAAAAAAAATATTGAGTTAAAAAATCCAGAAGCTTTTATATATATATATATATATATATATATATATTTAAAAAGAAAAACTGAAATAAACACCATGTGGTTAATTCTATAATTTTCTGGTCTCAAAAACACCTATTATCTGCCCCCACTTCTCAACATAACTCCTTCTAAAAAAATTAAATCAACATGTTTCAAACATTTGAAGAATCAAAAGTTCACCCTGGACTGCATTCCCACGTAAACATTCTTTTTGCACCCATGACTACTCAGTCTGTGTCAAAAAAAAAAAAAAAGTTTGTAATGGGTGGTTTGCAGTCCTTAAAAAAAAGTGACTCCTGTCTCTACCCATTTCTGTCTGAATCCACTTATGTTTTCATTCCACAGCAATCATACCTTTTATCATCCATGATAAACATGAACACATACGCAGATCATTGCCTGGTGAAAGGTAAGGTGTGCGTGACTACCACCCAGTTCTAGCCAGCAGACTTTGAGGTTTAGATGTCTCCAGGACATTGGAGGGGGAAATGTTAACAAAAAGCTGATTCACAAATGTGCCACACAGGGTGCCCATACAGGTTATCCTAGACCAAGCGTGAAGGTTTCGTCCAACTGGCGCCACACTGCTTGGCTCCTTAAAGCTTTCAAGACCTTTTTATGTTTCTTATTTTAAAGATCTGTTTTTCAAACACAGCTTGTTATTTAGCCAGGTTTGCATTCCATAGAAGTCCTTATTTATATGGGAGTGTAATTGTCTAATTTTTTTACTGAATG